>NW_024426552.1:36585245-36669210 GCF_017311325.1 Ursus maritimus
TGGGTGCTATAACTATGTGAAAGGTGAAATGCAGTGAATGTTTCTAATATGGAGGCTGAGTTACTACTCTAAAGACTTTGGGGAAAGGAACTTGCATTAGGGAGAGATAAATTTTATGTTGAGTGTAAGCTCTGTGGTGCACGATTTTCATAAAGAGATGTTAAGGCTCTCTCACCTGCAGAAATGCCACTGAGATTATGTGACAAAGAGTGGCATAGAGAGAATAGAAGCCAGTCCTGGTAGCCCAGCACTGGCAGCTACTTAAACCAATTATTATTTTTGCCCCTTCTATATATTGACTCAGTATCTATTAAGTCAAAATGTACATTTCTATTTTGTTTATACTTCCTCACTCAATACTCTCCTACTGGTTCTAATAGTGTTTTGAACTTCTTTTTGGGTTTCTCATTATACTACCCTGAATTTTCTACAGATAATTGTGATTGTTTTTAAATAGCCATAGCCCTACTTTAATTTCCTGCCTTAGCGCATGAGCTATGGTAAACATCTTTTTTAAATAGAATTAAAAAAAAATGTCCTGTACTTGAAAAGCTACTTCCCCTAAACAAAAAATAAGAGCTAAGGAAATAGAGAAGAAGAATATATTTGAATATATTTGAGCAAGGAATTGATTGACTGGGCTTGTGATGTAATCAGGCAACCAAAAGTCAATTTCTAGTTTTCAAACCAGGAACAAAGTAATCCGATTATGAGTAGCCATACAGTTGACTATATTATTAATCTACTACTATCTATGTATGTCAGAGAAGGCACGACAAAAGAAATTAGTTATAATTTCTCAGTTTCTAAGGGGATCCTGAGATTATAGATTCAAAATAATTAGTAGATATTTCATTTACTCTATCTTTACAGTTTAATGCTACATGTATCAAACAACTACAGGTAGTAGAGAAAAAGAGAGCTGGTTTTTGTTGTTGCTGTTGCATGCACAGGGAGTTGAAGTGTCCTTTCTGCAACTTTCAGACTAAGGTTCTAGGTGTGGGGAGCTGCAGTAGTGACCACAACAAATAAACTAACCTTATTCGTGGAGCTCAGTCAGTACTTCTCAAATCATCTGTGGTGAGAGACATTTGTTTTTTCCTAAATTAAGCATAAGTGAAACTTTTGTAAAGTACAATAAATATGGATCATTAAAAAATGAAATAATAAAGTGAAAAAATAACAAACTGCAAGTCCCAACTTTTTATTATTATTATTTTCAAAAGAAAAGAATTGTAAAATTGTATGCATTCATTGAGTATGGGTGTATTAGGAATAATACTGAGAATTGCTAATATACTTGTAATTTTTTGCTATTCTACAATCAGAACTAATCAAAAAGTTATAAAATAAAAGCAACTGTTCGTATTAAAAACCTACATGCATACTTTGAATGAACATCATATATATCAATTGTTTAAATTTTAATGTGACACGAGCTCGCTTCCTGCTTGTTAATTTATCTAATCTCTTTGGATTGACTAGCATTTCCTGCAGGGAATGATGTATAATCTAAACTATTTCCATGTCTTATATTAATAGCAGTCATAGTAGAGAAATGAATCTCAGAAAGTATGTTAACAGGATAGAAAAAGAGATTTTGAAGCAATTTCAGCAGTCTTAAGATATTCATTTTAAACTTTATACAAATGAGTCAACTTTTGCTGCATTTTCAGAATTCATCTTCAATCCTTCATTAGTATCCAGTTCCAGTATTTATCCTATGAAGTTATAGTTAAATACATTTTGATGAAAAATATTGATTTCAGGATCCATGAATTTCTGTCTTTTTGATGGAATATATAATTCAAAATGTCCTATCAGTATTGTAAAATGGTCTATGATAACTTCTTGCAAATATCAAAATTATCACGTATTTTACTGATAATTGTACATAATGTATGGATTATGTCTTTAATAATTGTTCTTAACAAGAAACTCTATTCTTCCAAGCTTCTAACTTTTCTGCTTTGCTCTTCGATCTTACCTGCCATTGCAAAACATGTTGCATTCCTTCCTTGCAAGAAGTATTAAGATCATTGAAGACACAAAATATATCAGATAAGGGGCACCTGGGTGGCTCAGTTGGTTAAGCGGCTACCTTTGGCTGAGGTCGTGATCCCTGGGTCCTGAGATCCAGCCCCACATCAGGCTCCCTGCTCAGCGGGGAGTCTGCTTCTCCCTGTCCCTCTGCCCCCCGCCCCCAACCCCGTGCTCTCTCTTTCTCTCTCAAATAAATAAAATCTTCAAAAAATATATATCATACAAATAAGGAAGACCGCTATCTAACATATTTAAAATTTGGGAATGGGATGGTTTTTTATCTTCAAAAATCCTCAACAGAAGTTTTTGCATCTATAACCTTTGTGCCTCGGTATGCAGTAGAGTTGTTTATAATCAGTCTCTATCCATGTATCATAAGAAAAGAAAATAATCTTGCATTTAATACATTAGCTTTAACAAAATTCACAAATTTTACTACATTGCCAAGAACCCTGATATTCAGCAGTTATTTTTACTGTATAGCAAGACTTTCTTGATGAAGAGAGCATTTCATTGGTTTATGGTCTGCATTAGCTCCTTAATTAGAGTACTCTAAAATGTTTCCCTGCCATTATAGCTTCCCCAGCTACTTCTACAAAAACCTTAAGCCACAAACCAAATTTGTTGAGACAAGATCACACACTTGAAAGTCATGGCAATGTCAAATTGCTATAAAAGTTTCTAAGCATTTATTCTTGACTTCTGTAGTTATCTCCTTGCAGGTAAGTAGTAAAGAGTTTGTAACTGGCACTTTGAGAAGCATTGTTGTTGATGAAGTGGAGATAATGCCTACTTTGCAGAGGTGTGGTTAAGATTACCAATAATCCTGGAAAAGTGCCCATCAAATAGTAGGAACAAATAAAGGAACTATTAAGTTGCATTATACAATTTATACTCTATTTTAAGCAAACCTATAGTTGCAGGAGGGGGTAAATAAAAACACTATGTGACCTTAAAAATATGGACATTCCTTTTTTTTTTTTATTTGAAGATTTTATTTATTTAGAGAGAAAGAGAGAACATATGAGTGGGGGAAAGGGACAGAGGGAAAGATAGAGAGAATCTCAAGCGGACTCCGTGCCAAGTGTGGAGCCCAGTGTGGGGCTCAATACCATGAACCTGAGACTATGACCTGAGCCAAAATCAAGAGTCCAGTGCTCAACTAACTGAGCCACCCAGGTGCCCCCAAAAACGGGAACATTCTTATGGAGAATTGTATTTATCTATTGATACCTTTTCATCTATATGTAGACATATATAAAGGTATGGATATATACTTATGAGTACCTCCTGCAAGAACAACTAACAAACTGCTAGAAAGTGGTGAGAACATAGGCAGAAAAATTATACCAAATTAGGGAGATCAGAAAAAACTCAAATTAGGAGATGGATTTTGAGATTGGTTTAAAAAGATAGCAGAACAAGTTAGTGTAGTTTAAGACAGTGCTGAAATCTTTATGTATTTTGCTGTTGTACTCCTGTCCTGGCACATTATTCTGCACATAGAATGTACTAGGGAAAGAGTGGATAGTCTATTTTGGCTGACAGTGCTTGAAAAGCATTAGCTCATGTAGTACTCACAGCAGAGGTACTATTATGTGCATTTTACGTATAAGTATACTGAAGCAGGGACAAGTTCAGTAACTTGCTCAAATTTAAAATGTGGATGATGATGCACGGATATAACCCTAGACAGTCTGACCTCACTTATAGCCTCTGCTCACCGTTGGATTACAATACCCTCTCCTGGGGAATAAATGGGTGCCAAGAATGGAAAGGTTAGAGTGAATTTATATGGGGAAGATAATAATAGACAGAGGGTCTTTCCAACAAAACCCAAGGTGAGCACAAGGTAAGCTGTGAAGGGTGATTGCAGGAAGGAGGAAGGACTGCCCTGTGCCCCGGGAGGAGGACACCGGCCCTGCTGTGAATGAGGAATTAGAGCCATAAGTGGGGTGGGGAACTAAGAAGAAAGCATGGTAGAGTCTCATTTCATTTCTTGGTTAGGTCTAAAAAGTACATAGAAGGTGAAAATCAATTAAAAGTTTAAACTGTTTGAAAGTACCTTAAAAACCCATCTTGAATGTGAGAAGCAAGACCGTCTAAGGAAAGAACAGCTATGCATGCTTCATATCTCACTTCTGGTTTTGGGTATTGGCTTGCTGAATGGAGTAGTAGTCTTTCCCATACCAAAGTGGGCCAGGTAATTCAATTGAGAACCAGTAAGAACCCAAACCAGGGGGGCACCTGGGTGGCTCAGGCCGTTAAGCCTTTGCCTTACGCTCAGGTCATGATCCCAGGGTCCTGGGATAGAACCCCATGTTGGGCTTCCTGCTCATTGAGGAGCCTGCTTCTCCCTCTCCCTCTGCCCCACCCCCATGTTTATTCTCTCAATCTCTCTCTCTCCCTGTCTCAAATAAATAAAATCTTAAAAAAAAAAACAGGAAAAGAAAAAGCAATTGTAAGAAACACTGAGATCTTTGAATTTATACTTGTGATAGAGTAGCTTGATGTATAATTGGAGGGCATGGGGAGGAGTCAGGAATGATCATTGATAACTCACGTCTCAAACCTCTGTGAATGTGATGCCGTAAGCAGAAGTAGGGACTTTGGGAGGAGGTGAATGTGAGGAGAAAGAGTCAAATTAGTTGAAAATAGGGAGAATAATTATTTTTTGAAAACTTTCAAAAGCAAGAGTAATTTGTGTTGATAATTATGATTTGTATACACAAATGTATGTATCATATAAACATGTATATTTGGTTTGGATATTTGAGAACGATATAAAACTGATAAGCATTTAAAGTAAAATTATCTTGAGAATATGTAGTCAGATCACAGCAGAAAACATATGACACCATCAAAATGTTCAAGTTAGGAGGGTTTAATAAGGGTACTGTTATCAAGGTGTGGGATTGAAGTTTGAGGGAACCGACAAAAGACCAAGGACTCAAGGACCAACAATGCGAGAAACTATTCCCCAAGCCTGAAATAACACTTGACCTAAGCTGTAACTAAACATGCAGTCACCACCAGAGCCAAAAGAAACACCCTACTTCTCCCTTCTACCCTGCAGTCTCCTGCCTTTGCCTCTCTTTGGCTGAATATAATTGTTAAGCTGGGGAAATGCATTCCCTAGGAGTCAGCTGCTCAGGCCATATGGATTGCGAGGGGTGAAAATAGTGAAATCAGACACAACCAGAATGACTAACAAAATTGTTCGCTGAAGCATCTTTTGAAAAGGGTTATCTGCAGGATTTGGAATATGTCTTACTAATGAACTAAATGAACATTTTCTTTTTTTTTTCTTTTTTTTTTTTTAAGATTTTATTTATTTATTTGACAGAGATAGAGACAGCCAGCGAGAGAGGGAACACAAGCAGGGGGAGTGGGAGAGGAAGAAGCAGGCTCCCAGTGGAGGAGCCAGATGTGGGACTCGATCCCGGAACGCCGGGATCACGCCCTGAGCCGAAGGCAGGCGCTTAACTGCTGTGCCACCCAGGCGCCCCTGAACATTTTCTAAACGATCTTTAAAAAAAATTATTTAAGAGAGAGAGAGAGAGGGAGAGAGAACATGAGAGGGGAGAGGGTCAGAGGGAGAAACAGACTGCCCACTTAGCGGGGAGCCAGATGCAGGACTCGATCCCAGGACTCTGGGATCATGACCTAAGCCAAAGGCAGTTGCTTAACCAACTGAGCCACCCAGGCACCCTAAACAATCTTTTTTAGAGTCACTGTGTGCAGACACTTTGAAATACTAGGTCAGGTATTAAAGCTTACTCTCAATGCTATAAATGCTTGTTAGATGTTTTCTTTACTGGTAAGAAATATGGATTATATTCAAAATAATTTAGAGTATCAACTATTTTAATTAATAATTGCTATGTTTCACAATCCCAGTAATATATCTTTGCAAGTAAAATAGTATAGCTAAGAGAGTAGTTTTATAACTATATCAAGACAGTATAATTACTGACCTTTTGTTTTATTGCATACTTTTATAGAAATTTAACATATTTAAAAAAACACCTTGTCATTCTGATATGACTCATTTATTGTGAATTTTCTAAGTACATTATCAATCACTTTTCTTGGAGAATTATAGAGCACAAATAAATTAATCATGGCATATGTGTAATTATTGGCAAGCTGGACTCTACTTTTTGTATAAAGCTACCCACTACACTATTTAATGAACAAATGCATTTAGATTTAATCATTACTTTGTACGATATTTCTATTAAAATAATGACAAATTTCATGTTCATATTTCAGTCATTAAAAAACAGCAATGAAGTTAATGGTTTTCCTGATTATAGGCTTTATTTTTTTCCAAAGAATTTTATCACTTATTCCTTCATGACTAGCATACATACATATAATAGGGATTGTTTTAATATGCAGAAATTGTTAAGGGAAAGCATGAACTACTTCCTTTTTCTCTTATTTGCAAAATTAAAAGATTCCCCCTACAGTTACCAAATGATAGTGAGGAAATGAAGGATAGGGGGCAGAAATGAATAAGCACTTAAAAAAAAAATTAAACCATGGGGAATTTCTGGAAGATTTATAACCATATTGGCTCATTGATTACTCAGATGGCAGAAAGATATTCTCAGTGTGCGCTCTTTTATCCTAATGAAAAAGACGATTAACCCACCTCAAAATGTATATTAAAAGTTTTATTTTTGTTAAACGCAGAGCTCTGTTTAACCCATTTGGAGAATAGGTCTCTATTTGAGAATTAGCTACCACTTTTAAAGAAGTATCACCGCAATTACAAATCAAGTGGAAATTAGAATTGAGATAGCATTGTTATATTCTGATTGCAAGGTAAATGTAGTCAGGAACTATTGGGTTCTTTGTGGTCCAGAGATTATGCAGAAAATTCTAATTTCACTAAGTTACCCGAATTGACCCCCAAATGGAAGGTCACATAAGCAGGCTAGAAATTGCATCAAGGATGACGAAAAGCACCATTAATACTGCCTCTTTCAATGACCTTACAGTGAGAGTATTAAGGAAATCACAGTAGGTTTCATTGAGATCATTCTTTTTATTGAATAAAATTGAACATTTAAGTAAATGAATAATCATTTTTGGACAACATAATATGAAAATATATGACCATAAAAACTTGATAGCCCTCCAGCAGTGCTTGTGGAAATTACAATCTCTTACAAATGTTATAGTGGGTGGTAACTCAGTAGAAAATTATAATGGCTGTCTAACTTCTAGTACATTTCATTTCTAAGACATTTCATAAAACATGCATTTTTATTACTTTTCAGGTGCATGCAGTAATGTATATATACTGCATTGTGTAGTGGGCTGTGTAGAGTCATAAAAATACTATGTTTTCTCTAGATCAAGAAGTCTGACTTTAGAAATTCAAGTGATTCTCAGTAAATTAGGCAACGAGGTAATTTTATGTGTACGAAGCTTAATTATTTTCAACCCATTTTATCACTTTAGAAATACCACTTATTTTATTGTGTAAATAAATAAATAGTAGACCAGAGGGTAAAAAAGGGACAATTGATCAGAGAGTTTCACTTGAAATAGTTTCACGAGGAAAGTCTTCCTGAGGCTTATTTTAATATAAGTGTTTAGAAAGAATAGTGAATGGTTCTGTGCTGTATTTGCCCCAAATACATTAAACCATGTAAAGAAATCTCTATGTATTTCTGCTGGGGAATTTTATACTACTTGAGAACCTACCATCTATAAGATTTCTACTTTATTAAGAAAACAAAAGCCCAAAAATAGAATTGCTATGGTTGCCAAAGATTTCTTAGAGCAAAGGGGAAAAAAAAACAAAAACAACATACATTTAGTACTTATATTTTTTCCATTTGACTTTGTTTAAAATGAGATAAATTTTTATTATATACTCACAAGTCTTTAATGTTCATAGATGTTGTATTATCTGTCCTTAAGAATTGTAAATCTAGGCAAAGCAAACTAAACACTATCCTATATGCAAATCAAAGTTTGCCATGGGGCTTTTAATTGGTTATAGTATGTATGGCCTTAAGAAAACTGGCTATAGCACAGCCAAAAAATATATGAATTAAAAATCATCAACTAATAAGAAAGATTTGGGGACATAAACAGAAAAATCTACTTTCTAGTTCTTACTCACATTTTATATAGTAGATTTATGGGGTTTTTTTTAAAGATTTTATTTATTCATTTGAGAGAGAGAGAGAGCATGAGTGGAGGTGAGAGGCAGAGAGAGAGGGAGAAGCAGAGTCCCTACTGAACAGGGAGCCAATGTGGGGCTCGATCCCAGGACCCTGAGATCATGCCATGAGCCAAAGGCAGACGCTTAACCATCTGAGCCCTTGGGCGCCCCTAGGTTTGTGTTATTGTCATATATTAAAGTCTTTCTGACCCACTCTGGTTGGGCAACTATTTTTTCTAGGAATAATTATATTTTTTTACTCATCAGTACTCATCAGTAATTTTACTTGTCAGTACTAATTCAGTCATATGATCCATGTTCTGAGTTTGGCTGGTAGTTAAATCCCCTGAGGCAATAGAATATGATGAATCTACTGGACAGAGCCTACTGGGGAACAGAATACTTCCAACAGTGGCCCCATTTGCAGGGTTAAGTACTTCTTGCTCAGTACTCCCACTCCTCTTAGGGAAAAGAAGGTTTGGCCATGGGTGTATAGTAAGGGGATTAACATTTTCCCCAGGTAATTTCTGTGTATCACACACAGTGTTTACTTTTCACAGACAACATCTTATTTAATCTCGACTTGAGTATACAGAGTCCAGAGATTTAAATAAGTGATTAAATACTTAAATAAGTTATTAAGGGTTACAGAACTCATAATGGACACAGCTGAAATATAACTACCATTGACACTTGAACTACACAGGTTTGAACTCTACTTATACATACTTTTAAAAATAAATACAATATAGTACTGTAAATATATTTTCTCTTCCTCAAGATTTTAATATTTTCTTTTCTCTAGCTCACTTAATTGCAAGAATACAGTATATAAAGCATACAACATACAAAATATGTATCACTTGACTGTTTATGTTATTGGTAAGGCTTCTAATCAACAGCAGGTTACTCGTAAAGTTTTGGGGGACTCAAAATTATGTGTGGATTTTCATCTACATGGGGGTCAGTGCCCCTAACAGTTGCAGTGTTGAAGGGTCAACTGTGTATTAGACAAAGAATTAAAATGAGCTAATTGGATACTTATACAGTGTAGGTGTGTGGGAGGGTGCTTGCACACATGAATGCTTGTGCATGAATGTTGAAATTATGGGTGTGATGGCCTCTTGATCCCACTGAGATGATAAAAATGAAAATTAACAACATGTTTAACGGCTTGAAAGACATCAAAACTGTAGTGGACCAAAAAACAAACAAACGAAAAAACAAAAAAGAAAAGCTTTACTTCCCCAACAGCCCTCTTACTTTTGTTAGTGTTGCCTTTTTTTCCTTCATATACTTGTGATTAATGCTTTGATAGACATGGTTTGATAGTTTCTAAAAAGTTACACTTTAAAATTTGAAATATGTGAGATGTAGCTATTATGAGAACAGTTTCTGCTTCTTTTTTTTTTTTTTTCCCTGACTTGTTGGCCTTATCCTGTTAATCACTGTTTACTTTGAGCTGTAGGGNNNATCAAAGATTGCCTAGAAGTTGAGCTCGCAGGGGCATTTTTCATTTTGGAAACTTCAAGAAGTGGTGTTAGGGATTGTGAACCTGTAGGCAAAGCAGAGCCATAGAAACTCTTACTTTGATTCTGAATTCCCCTGTAAATCATGTATTTTAGAGAATTGAGATTTTTTGTTTGTTTATTTTGATTGTTGGTATTTTTCTAAGGAACCTATGTGTTTTGTCTTTTATTACTTTTCTTAGTAAAAAAACTTGCAATTTAATCCCCAAAGGGAATTTTAGAGACCTTGTTTGTACCTACAACAAGCGTGGGGTATATATATATATATCCTTGCTTACAAAAGACAGACTCAGTAGAGACAGATTCTACTCTATCATATTTTCTCTGTTATCTGATTCTCTAGCTGGTAAATTTTCCCTTTAATTAAGTCTTTTTATGGTATTCTGCTTATTTCTACTGGAAGTCATCACATTTCTAGTTATAAGTTCTGGCTCTAAAGAGCTGTATGTGTTTAAAAACCCTCAATGAAGAAAATATTTCCCTACCACTCTCATACAGGCTGATATTTTAAATGTCATAATTGCCCACAAATTGTCAGTTTTGAAAACGAGTTTTAGTTTTGAGACACCAAATGGAATAAAAATGATGTTATTGACTTGTAATGAAGGGATTAAAGCATGCTGATAGCATCTGACCTTTTGTCATCACTTATTTAAAGAGCTTTAAGGGGAAAAAGAGAAAATTCCCTTTAAAGAGTATAGTGACTTTCTAGAGAAGTGCATTTTCTCTTAGTGTAGTGCGCTGAAAATAGTCAAAAGAAAAAGACCCAGAAGGCATGATTGTAAAAATGACCATTTGCTACTGGTCTAGATGATAATTTATTCCAGTGAAAGGAAAGAGATATTGTGGTCACATATGGCTTCAGGTTCTGATTCTTTCTACCTTCTGCTGACTGCTAACAATAATTAGAAATTTGTAGAGGCAAACTGATCAAGGCCTAGAAGATCAGGCTCCTTCTTCAAGAGTCAATAGTGGAGGTCAGAATTAATGTGTTGCTTTAAAATGTGGAAATTACTCTCCGTGTTTGAGAGCTGTATGTGGCACCCCTTAACTATATGATAAAAAGGGCCTTGAATTTCACTGTACGTGTGTGACATAAAGAATATCTATTTGGAAGGATTTAATGGGCATTGAATAGAGGGTAATAGAAACCGAATTGGAGTAATTTATGTTGTGCTCGGAAGAAGATGGCCAGGGGAACTTCAAAGACAATCCCTCCCGCATGACTAAAACTGAATAGGCATTTCAAAGCTATCTTCCTTTTACATGAAACTAAATATCAATCTATTGACTCCAGAGTTTATATCTCTAAAGATTTTTATATGAGCAGAGTGGCATTGATAAAGCCATGTTAGTGGTCGGCCAGTTATAATACAGTTAAGAGGCAAAATAATTTCAGGTGACTTCTAATTAACCATGTGTGGAAGAAACTGAACTTACTGATCATGGTTGTCATCAGAGACTGTTACCTTCCCCAGCTCTAAAAATGAAGGTCCAGTTTCCATATAGGATAGTTTCATACATTAAAAAAAAAAAAAAAAAAAAAAAAAAAAAGCAAACAGTAACAATCTACTATTCCCTGGGTTGGTTAATAAGGGATGTTTTATGGTCCAAGATACGGTTCAAAATCATACTTACTTTAGAATATTCCTCATGCTCCAAACAACACAAATTAAAATTAACACAACTAAGTACATTATAGAATTTTACATTGATAGAGTTAAATTTGGGGATCTCTGCCTCATTCAGTGGAGTGAACCACGGCCATGAAAATAGAGGAAAAATAGCATGCTGTTTAACTGAATTATGTAATATTTTCCTGCTTCTGAAATAGAAACCCATCTAGGCATTTATAATGTCTTTCTCCTTTTGCCTAAAATTCCACTAGGAAAAGAAATTCAGATACAGAGAAATTCCACAACCTCAAGGAAGAATAATTCATCCTGGCGGGTTTAAATTGTCAGAACTGGGGCAGGGCAAAGGGAGCATGGGGAGGAAAGACACTTTTTGCACATAGTGGTTTTTGTTTTTGTTTTGCCAAGTGTGTGTCAGTTGTGTCTCATCATCATTCTCTGGAACTGACTGACGTGCTTCAGCAATCATTTTTGAGGTTCTATACACATGAGAATCTTGGACTAGGAGAAGCTTTCCTTAAAAATATCTGTGTGAATTCTGACAAACAATGTACTGTTTAAAAAGTGCTCTGCTCTGTTGCTCTTCTGCAGGCACATTACCTCAGAATATAGTTTTACCCTAACACGTAACTTCTGAAATTAACTTCTACTGGAAGGTAATCATTTTAATCAAAATACGGAGGCACCTTGTCTTAAGTTATATTAAGAAATTATTTAACAGAGATACTATGACAAAAGAGAACTGAAGTAAGTCATCTTTACGATAGCTAATTATTCACAGAGTTCCTTTCTCTATAGCCCTTATGAAATGTATCTTATTGGTAGAAGGTCCATGAACACTGATTCACTGGTGCATTGTTATTGGCACACAAGTCAGATGGAACATTTGGTCATTTAGATAAACTTGAATTTTTTTTTTGACAACTGTATTTTATAATCACTCATTCACATGCTCAATTGGAATTTCAAGTGGCTATCTCATTTACGGTGGCTGAGGAAGTAATCAATGGAGCTACGTGGCCAGCGTGGGAGTTTCATGACCACCTAATAGCTGTGTGAAATTGAACAAAGGACTTGAAGTTTCTGCGTTCATAAATGAAGACAGAAATCAAACTTATTTCATGGATGAAGACCAGATGCTTAATCTGTAGATTTCAGCGAAAATAAAATGTGCGGCCCCTTGTTCAAAATTCATGACCAATTTCAAGTTGGTAACAGCAGAACATTAAACCAAACCATTCACAGAGGAGCTTCAAGCCAGGCGTGGACCCCATATAAGCACAGGGCCTGAAGCAACACAGTGTGGAATTGTCATAAAGATTAAATGAGTTTGTAGTGGAAAGGATATAGACTATGTCCTAACACACATTAAACACTCAAAAATAATATTAAGAATTATTTTCTACAAAATTTCTCTTCAAAGTACCTTGACTATAGTATGTTTTTCTGAAAAAAGAACTTTAACTTAGTAGTCTATAGTTTTGTTTGTTTGTTTTGAAATTCTAAAGCTATTTTATGTAGTAACAGAATGTTGCCTCTGAAAAGTGAGGTGGTCAAATGAAGGTGTCATACATCCCAAGAAGGGGTGCAGAGTAGGGAGTGGTGAAACATAGAGCAGAACCCACTTATGGTGTATGCCTTTCCTTTGGAACACCTCTAGAGGAGCACAACATGATCATAGGAATAAAGTTAAGTCTCAGAATCAATTGCAATCTTGATCTTGGATGTCATTTAGTTTCTCTTTCTTATATCATTGTTTTTTATTCTGCTTATTGCCTTCATGTCCTCCAAATAGTGACTGGCTTGTTGAAAATGGGGGGAAAATGGCTTCCAACAACTTGTGATGTCAACATTATTTGGCTTCCAAGAACAGAGAGGAGCTTTTATTTCCTATTTTTGTTTTGTGAAAAGGTTCAAGGGAAGAGTATGATGTACTGTATTCAGTCTCCAAACACTGCATCCCAGACTGCTAAATTATGGTGGGGTTGGGGATGAGTGCTCACGAAGTACAGACATGCTCATTAAGAGCTGAACCCATGTCCAAAATAGGGCAATCCCACATAGCCTAATGTACAGGTATCTGATTCCAGAATACAGCAACACTGTAAAGGCAGACATGCTAATTAAGCTCCAAAGAGAAACTAAATCTTCTCTAAAGAAGAGAGAAATTAACAGAGTCTTAAAATAGCAATTGAGTAAAAATTGGGAAAAAATATAAGTCAGAGTTTTGCCATTATAACATAGCATAGAAGAGGGGAAAGTACGAGGTAAACCAAGACTATGGTAGTTACATTTATCAGAAATTTCTAAATTTCTTATTAGGAACTTAGTGTTGATAAATTACTCTAACCAGCCTACTGTCAGTGACTCTCAATCTCTGCTGTACCTCAGTATCACCTGGGGGAGATTTAAAACATACAGAGGTACAAGGCTTACCTCCTGAGAATCTGATTCAATTGGTTTGGAGCCTGGCTCCTGCAGTAGTATTTTAAAGATGCCCTTGGTGAGTTTGATGTGCAGCCAAGATTGAAAAGCACCAGGTATTTAACTAAATTACTTCCTATTGGCTCTGCACAATAGTTTTGTATTTGTACGATATATAAAACACCAGTCACAGATTTAAAAAAATATATATTTTTGCCCAGTTACAAGAATAGAATGGGGATGGGGTTCTGAAGGTGACTAAGGTGACATGTTTGGTAGAAAGGTAAATAAACAGTTATTGTCTTTAAGGGACATAAAACCTACAGCTTGAAATGGAATTGAAAGGCCCTTACAGCAAATCCACTTGGAGGTGCTTCTAAAATTTCAGATGTCTTGGACTTACTCTGACCTGCTGAATCAGAATCTGTAGGTCTAGGACCCAGAACATGCATTTTTCCACACTCATCTTTTAAATATATGTGCGTGAAAGTTTAAGAGCCACGGTCTAGAGTCACATGCCTATTTGTCACAGCTATTATTTCTAGAAGCAAACCTAGGAGCCAAGATCGAGGTACCCTAATTAGCATTGAGGCTTATCTGGAAGTGAGAACTCATTGTGTAGGATAGTGCCTGGGAGGGATAAAAAATTGGCTTTGATTTGTTTTTGTTTCTTTGATTTTTTTTTTTTTTTTTTTTTGGTCTGACTAGCTGCATCAACTCTCTTTCTAGTTATTGGAATAGTACTATTCCCTCTCTATTCAGTTAAAAGTGACTATTATGGATTATACTGAAATTGCTATTTTTATATGCCATTGTCCCTTTTGTAATATTTACAATAATTATTGTAATGGGCTCTGTATTCTTCTCCTTTGCACTCAGGTCTTATTTTAAGAAGGCTAATAATAAATAATAACAAAGGATAAAAACATATAGTTATTAGTTGTTCTTTGCTCTCTTCCTGTTTTAGTCTTGGGACCATTTATTTTTATTAGCTACTCTGCAGCCTATGTTATGGAACTCATTGAATGCACATTGTGATTAGCATACTTACCTCATGTACAAAATTCAGCTTTCTATCTAATTGACATTAACCGAGTTGAAGGGAAGTCAGTCTGAAAGAGTAAAGATGATCATATCTCAGAAGAGCAAATGTGGAAGTCAGGGTTGCTCATTACACAATGAGAGGAAAACATCAAAATCTTATTTTCTTACATTACTCATTCAGGAAGAACACTGAATTTAGTCACTATCTCTTACATTAAGTAAATGGTTATGTACTCTATAGATCTTATGAAATAGTTCATCCAGAAAAAAAGAACCATTTTATCATTGCCATTTGAGAATTACAAGTAATTATGAGTAATAAAAAAGGGACAATAAAAGATAGAATCATTTCTTGCCATCGTTTATTACTCATGGAGACACGTCCATTAACTAAAATCAAGATTAAAAAAAAAGATTCTAGTAGGAATTGTGTGTTTCAGATTTCTCTTTATTTGTTTATAATACACCTGTGCTTTCTATGTTTTAGCCTTTTTCTGTAATTACTTGAATTTTATTCTACATGTGTCCTTTTTTTGACAGTCATGTTTCTTTAGTTCAATAAATGTTATCAGGCATTCTTTTACTGTTCCTATTGCATCAACCTTAATTAGCTTTTGATTACTGTTAATTTCACAGCATTTTCCCTTTAATAAGTTGCATCAAAAAGCTTTCATTTCTGTTGCAGCAAGTTTAATTAGTTTTTGAGCTTTGTTTCTGTTTTCCCTTCCATTTTTAGAAAAAAAAAAATGACACCCACTTTCTTTGTTTTGATGAGGATATCCATGACTAACAACTTGATGTTCACCTGAGTCCTCACCTGAGACTTAACAGTACAAAACCAGGGCAACTTGGAACCTCTTCATTCACATCAGGAATATGCCCACATACTTACATATTTTAGTTGCTTCTGGTTACTTAAAAATATAGTATAACTTGTTTTTCAAGTTTTAAAAGAGCTAATTTATGTTAAACAACGATTCTCACTGGCCCCTATGTTTTGTTTTGAAGAAGCTGATTAGCACTTATGTGTGCAATTATGTGACACAAAATATCTGTATTCTCTCGTCAACGGCGAGTCCCCTCCCAGGCCTCAGTTCTTAAATTCGTCCAAGAAGGAACTCAGAGCCAAACTCTTAAGCGAGCCCTAATAGTTTCCAGCAAACATGCACTCTGGAGATGGGATAGCCGACGGGCCCAGAGGTGGCAGTTCCACCGGAAGTCCGGTCGTCTGGTTCTTCCATTGTCTGGATGGGTAATATGTCACAGCAGAGGTGGTGTCTGACTAAGGCTGCAGCCAGTCACCTAAAGGACTCCTCCTACCGGTTGGGAGGGGGAGTTTTTGGCCTTATTTGGTCCTTGTCTGAACTGTTATGGCAGCCATTCTAGTGGGGGTAGTGTGGCGGTTCGTTAAAACCATAATGTAACTGTATTATAATGGAGCTACGAGTTATTGTAAGGCGAAGGTCCTAGGGGAGAAGGTATACGTGTTCCCTGGGGTCTGTTGGGCTGTTTGGAATTTGGTTTCCGCCCTTTCATCAGTACTAAAGCACTTGTTACCTGCTCATGTCTAACTAACTGCCTACTTTATCACTCTTTTCAGAAATTTATTGGCATTTTATATTAGTGAACCAAAATGTTAATTACAATATCCCTTAGGATAAAATGGCACCCAAACTACTCTTTGTAACTATAATAATTCATTGTAATTTTGAAACAGTGTACATATTTACTGCTTTTATAAATGGTGTGTATAATAACACATTTATAGCAGATGCATATATATATACATATATATGTGTACATATATATATATATATATTTTTTTTTTCTTCTATGACTTGAACCATGAGCTGGGTCATCTATGGGGATTGAAAACTTCTGATTACTTCTCATAAAAAAAAATGAGTAAGAGCAAAGCAACTGTGCACATAGTGCATATTATTATTGGGTGACAACCATTCAAATATCAGTCATTCTAAGTTGGTCTACCATATTCTGTAATATAATAAATATTATAATAATTGTAATAATAATATAATTAGAACTACATAATTAATGGGGTTCAGTGAAAGAAAAGTAAATGCTCAATTATAGAATTGATTAAATTGAATACTATGAGTATAACATACTATGTTATACTCACTTCATAACACGAAACTTTTCAAAGAGAAAATCAGCAATTGCAAAACTAAAAATTGAGTATTACAGGTAATGGTATCCATTTAGCACATATTTAAATTCACTTTCCAGTGCCAGACTAGAATTATATATGGGGTAGGGGAGGAAGTAGTGTAACAGAAAAAGATTAAAGAGAAGGGGCTACAAGTCTAGTACTATATGAATTTAGTACTTAATATAGAAAATATGGACCCTGGCATTTGAAGAAGTATGAAGTTCATCTAGGCTATTCTTTCTGATATTTCCTTCATTTCCATATTATTCTTTCAAATGCTCATTCAAACTTTGATTATTTCTGTTAGAGAAAACTTCCTGCTTTCAAAGGCAGTCCATACTATCTTTAGATAGTCCTGAAATATTGGTTTTAAGCTAAAATCTGCAAGGTTGTTGCTTCCACTTTGGGTTCTCATTTGACTCAATCAATCCATATAGGTGGTAGTTGGTTGGGGAGAGGAAAATACATCTGATATCTCTAGTACATGTTACATAGTTAAGGTTCAGAATAGCATGATACTTTTTTATATTAACAGACTTTATTAACAACAATATAGCAATAAGGATATTATATGGCAATAGAGATATATACACATAGATTTTTTCCTTGTTTCATATTTAGGCAGAGAATCATAGAATGTTACCTCTTCCTTTGATAGACCTTAAAATAACTAGTCTCTCTAATTTCATTGATATGCCTTTATTAAGAAGTCCTTATAATGGTGTTGGAAAAAATTTCAGGGCATGTGGTTTGTAAAATCACAGTTTCTGTCTTGTAACTAATTATAATGTATGTTTATTTTCTATAATAAACCCTTCTATCATACACACATTACTGGTATGTTATGCCTTTTACATGTTTTTTTTTCCATTTAATTGCTTTAATGCATATATTTTCCACTCCTGCAGCTGCTGCAGAGGTTAAAAAAAGTCTACCAAGAAAACATTCACGATGAACCATCATGATTAGTGCCTCTGCGTATTGCTCCAGAGAAAAACAAATTAGCACTGGAAGGAAAATCTGTTCTGGGAAGTCCCACACCGCTGGTGTAATGACCTATCCCCACAAGAGGATTGAATAGAATAGATCCATTGTGACTTCTCAAATGATCATGGCTGGCAGCCTCTGGAGATGAGGAACAACAGCTGAAGTGATAGAGAAAATAAAATGTTCTGCTTGAATGCAAGCTATATTTGCCTGCCTTCCCCAACCCTCTTTCAGGAAATGTTGCCCTTTCAGACCAGGACACCTGCTGTGTTTTTTTGTCAAAGCTTTGTGTCAAAAACTAGACTTGAATCAATGAGATCTATCTTCTTGGGTCAAATAATTCCCTGTTTATGATCACTTAAATTCATCTTAAATCTAAATTTCTTTCACAAAGCTCTCCTACAGAGTAGACACCATCACATGTCTCCTTGGCAAGATCTGGAATCAGCAAAACCACATCTCTTCACCCCTTCGTCTCTACAGACCCCACTGAGGAACTGAGGATTAAAAGAGGAGTTCACATATGTTTTAATTCAACCTCTCTTCTGTTTATTGAACTCATCCTTATGTCTCTCTTTCAGTTGTTATGATTTTGCTCTTACTTTTAACTTCTTGTGGGAGGTAGGATTATAGCTCACAAATGATTGTAGATTAATTCCTTAGCTATAAGATTCATAAATTATTAGAATAGATACTGTAAACAAAATTTACTTAGCATTAATCCCAATACCTTAAAAAGCAGATTAAATATATTTTAAAAATACTTAATTATGGCCATGTATTCATATAGCAACCAGTTCCAGGCATTATCTGTAAGAACAAAACGTAAGTGGATAATTGTAATTATATACTAGTAGTACAACATACATTTGCAGAGGAAATAAGAACAGGAAACCAAAAAACTATGAAGAAATATTTAGTATCATTATGGTTTCAGAAGCTGTCATGGCCTTTAGATACACTAAAAGCCTCTTTTTAAAAATGCATTTCGCAGTGTGCCTGGGGCTCAGTAGGTTAAGCATCAGACTCTTGATTTTGGGTCAGGTCATCATCTCAGAGTCTTGGGCTCCGTACTGGCCATGAAGCCTGCTTGGGAGTCTCTTTCTTCCTCTCTGTCTGCCCTTTGCCCTGCTCTCCTGCTCTCTCACTCTTAGATAAATAAATAAATAAATAAATAAATAAATAAATAAATAGATTTTGGAAAAAATGGAATAATACCAAAATATGTTGTTAGATTATATTTAGATCAAACTTATAAAACTAAGAAATCTTATATTTTCCTTAGATAATTTATTATTATTTTTAGCCAACATTAAATACATGGAATCAAACTAATAGAACCATTGCCTTCCAACTACAGAGTTATCTTTATCGCTTCAGATGTGTGTGATCTCTCTCTCTCTCTCTCTCTCTTTCCTTTTATTCCTCAGTGAAAATTTATAATAGGCTATAAGGTAATTCCTTAAATTCTTATCAAGAAGCAAAAGGTTAATTATCTTTAAAAATTAATCCTGCATTTCTTTATTATTTAAAATAAGATATAATTTTTAGTAACATTTATTTGAGGTTTTCTAAACATTTCATTATCTTGGTATTCAAAGCTAACTAATATCTAGTTTGATTTTCTCTCATCAGTTTAATAAATATGAGGAAAATACCCTCATGGAATTAGGAGGAAAAAGTGTTAACTAACTATATGCAGAATTATCATGAATAGACACTTAAGCTGGCCTTTCTCCCAGTGCAGCAGTGCTGTTGAAGATCACCTTAATTCTCCTGGTAAACAACAGAAGCTAAAACTCCAGGAGCAACTCTAATGCAAATGTGTTTTATAACTTTCCAAAAATTAGGCCTGAGCAAGAGTTCCTGCTATAAATCTTTTCAGAAAATGGTCCAGGAGAGAGAGAGAGAGAGAGAGAGAGAGAGAGAGAGAGAGTGTTGAGTGTAGTTAATAAAAAGACAAACCTAATGTTCTTAGTTTAGGTATTAAAAGTACATCCCCCCACACTCCCACCCGCTGAGGAAGGACAGAGTATTTGAGGGCTCAGTTCTGCAGTCAGACCCTCAGGGCCCAGCCCCAGCACCACCTCTTCATAGCTACGTGCCCTTGTTAGAGAATGAAGCTCTCTAAGCTTTAATTTTCTTGTCCCTCCAAGTGGGTCATAATATTAATATCTCCCTCATAGAGTTCTTGAGAGGAATATAGGAGATAATCCAGGTATCAGGGATTTCTGAGCCTCAAAGAAATGTTTCTCCATATCACATAAAAATAGCCAATTACAAAAGATCACTGAATTTGTTGTCCCAAAAAATAGGTTGTGGCTTTTTAGGGTAAGTTTAGAGTTCTCTACCAGTGATTTGGTGTCCTTCGGCAAATTTACTTTTATTTCCCTTTTTAGTTCTTAAGGAATAAAAAGAAACACATTTTAAAAAATAGAATGAAAGCCATGAAAAACATAAGGGGCATATTTGTTGCTCTAGCTTTAAGGGGATTGATATAGTCACAATAAAAACCCCTAAAATGAAGAGAAACAAAAAAGAAAATGAAAGGCCTAAGTTCAAAATGAAAGAGATCTTCTTTTCTATCATACTTGGACCAATATAAGCAAAAGACTTCCTGAACTAAATATTTAGTCTGTTAATGATTAAAATTAGCATCTGTTCTCCATCTATTACTATATGTAAAATAACCATAGTGGAGGGTCCAATCTCGTAATTGTTTCTGACATTAGTATCTTAATAACATATATACATGTGCATACAATGTATGTAATAAGAGACGGTAAAACAAATCTTAAGGAACAAAGTTACTTTTAAATTGAGGTCAAAAATTTGGGTGGGGTATTTGAGTCTCTTCAGGAATACTTTGGTATTCCTCTGGGACTTGGCTCTGTCTTGGAATCAAGCTTTACAGGAGGCCCTAAACTCAAATTGAACTCTTAGGGCTCCAAGAGCCAAGGTCATAGTTAGAGTGGCAGTTGGGCTGGCGCTGCCTGGATAATACCAAATCCTACCTCTGGCCACTGGAAAGGGGAAGATTCTAAATGAAGAAGGAAATCACAGGCCATCCTTTCTGTAGGAGGGGATTAGAGGAGATCAACAAAGGCCTTTGGATTCTGAAATTGTATAATTCCTCCTATTTTATTGTATATTAGGTGTCAAACTTCAGAACACAAAGGGTCATGAGAATAGAGAGTTTTTACTAACAGAGATATTAAGATATTTTTAGTGAGAAAGTATGAGTTTGAGATATTTTTTAGTCTTGTGTTTCAGTTTCTATTTCTATTTGCTTAATTTGGGAAAGTCAACTTTCATTCATTCATTTACTTAATCATTCAACCAACACATAAGAAGCACCCAGTGTACTCCAGAATGAACAACAGACACTAAGGAATACTTGGGAGCAAGTAGGTTTCTTTTTTGTTTCAATTTCTGATATTCCTATTTGGTGCCCACCAAATTGAAGGTGTCTGAAATATATGCGTTGGGAGTTTAAGAGAGGCAGGGTGTTCAGGAAATACTTTGCCAAAAAGACTGCATTTTAAGGGTATGTATTTACAATTAAGCAAAAATAAAAATACAAACTCAAGACTATATGCCTACTTTTCCTTTTGACCATTATCACATTAACCGGATATGAAAACAAATATAGAGCCCTATCAGGATGAGTTTAGGTTAGGATGAGATCTACTTGGTTTATTTGATTATTCAATTTTGTTGCCAGATCCCCATGAATCAGAATATTATTTGCAAGTCATAGTTTATTCCACACCAGCACCATGATCTTCAAAAGAAAATAGGGTAATGATGTTGACATTAACAGTATGCCAGCTTGCTAATAACTTCCATTTTGGCATACTAACTTAAACATGATAGGATTTATTTTAAATGATGATTGTCTCTACTACGAAGAATTTTTCTCATTACATATTAGCTAATCCCTATCCTAAAGTAGTATCTAAAGTAGCTTCAGTAGTTAATAAAAGCTGAGTAGATTAATTAGAAAAAACAATTTATCTCAGATCATTCTTCCACTACAAACAACAACAACAACAAAACAAAAAAATGGATCTTCAGTGTAGGCACCAGTTGAATTATCAATAATTTTCATCTCAGTATTTGACACATTAACTCTCATCAGTTTTATAGGTCAGAAAGGTAGGGAATTACTTTACAAAATCTTTGCAAAGATTTTGCTAATTTCTTCTATTACCATATTTAAGAAATGCATCTTTGGGTAGATGTATTTTATATTTTTCTTAGTTTTCTACAGTATTTGAATTTTCAGCAGTATAATACTTTAGAAGAAAATGATTAATACATTAAAAAATGAAAAAAAATGGGGCGCCTGGGTGACTCAGTCATTAAGCGTCTGCCTTCGGCTCAGGGCGTGATCCTGACGTTCTGGGATCGAGCCCCACATCAGGCTCCTCGCTGGGAGCCTGCTTCTTCCTCTCCCACTCCCCCTGCTTATGTTCCATCTCTTGCTGGCTGTTTCTCTGTCTGTCAAATAAATAAATAAAATCTTTAAAAAAAGAAATGAAAAAAATTTAAAAGCCCAAATTTGATTTCTTAGTGAGTCTTTTTGAATTATCTAATACAATTTAAGATGAATGTATTAATGGAATAAAACATATTCATAATAGTATTTTATCTGCTGGCAATCTTTAAATTACATACATCTTTATTAGCATATGTTGGCTTTGCCTTGAGTTCTTAACTTTAATGGTCATAATGAAAAATATAGTAGCTCTTATTTCACTATGATTTCTAAATAATGTTAAGTAATTTTTCCCTAGATGGAAAGTAAATTTAGGAAATTCACATCATAGAATAACTGGAAGAAACTATAAATACTTATTTGAATTTTATTTAATGAACAACTTTATTCACTTACTATGTGTCAGGCACTAGTCTACTTCATTTAATCCTGATGACCAACCTAGAAGTGGGGTCCTTTATAAGCTGATGTTACAGATGAAGAAACTGAACCTCAGAGCATTTAAGTAACTTTCCTAAATTCACACAGTGGATAATTGGCAGAGTCAAAATATGAACCCAGGCAGTTTAAGCTTGTCATATACCATTTGGTAAAAATTATTCATATGGCCCAAAGAAATGAAAGAGAACTGGGTAATGTCATCTTTACCTCCAAGAGAGAATTCCACAGAATGGTGGAAGGAACTTGTACTCAGCAGGGTACCCAGGCATCTGTGACACAATTATATTACCTAAAAATGAACAAATGCTCTTTATTTTGTTTTTAAAGATTTTATTTATTTGACAGAGATAGAGACAGCCAGCGAGAGAGGGAACACAGTAGGGGGAGTGGGAGAGGAAGAAGCAGGCTCCCAGCAGAGGAGCCTGATGTGGGGCTCGATCCCAGATCGCCGGGATCACGCCCTGAGCCGAAGGCAGACGCTTAACGACTGCGCTACCCAGGCGCCCCCAACAAATGCTCTTTATATACAGGGAAATGCTATTTAGACATTTCATTGATCAGAGTCAGTCTCAGTCATATTATGAAAAATCAGTAAGATTGTATGCTTTCCTGTTACTGTATTTTTTTACAGCAATGGTTGTATATTGCTCTCCATTTGAATAACTACCGTTAACTTCGAAAGTGTATGTCTACCACTGATTACTGAGTTTGTTCTCAGTCCATTTTCTGAAGAATCTGAACCCCAAATGAATGCCTTTCAATTAAATCAACATTCTTGCCTTGTGAAACATATCTTGAAATTTAAAATAACCTTTTCCCAAAAAGTACTTTCAGCTTCAGAATTTGGCAGCCATCACACCTTGTTCAATAGCTTGAATGGAATATATAGCACCCTCAGAAATAAACCTTGCTAGAACAGTTTTCTATACTTCTTGTCTGGTTAGCTCACCAGGAGCACCATGTTTTGAATATCAGTCAATACAATCCACTCCAGTTCAGGTATTTAGTGAGCACCAGGATTTTCAAACTAGGGAAATTATTTGTTGGTGTGTTTGTTTTGTTTTTGTGGAATGTTTCTTGGGCTTGATTTTTTTTTAAAGATTTTATTTATTTATTTGACAGAGACAGCCAGCGAGAGAGAGAACACAAGCAGGGGGAGTGGGAGAGGAAGAAGCAGGCTCCTAGCAGAGGAGCCTGATGTGGGGCTCCATCCCAGAACGCTGGGATCACGCCCTGAGCCGAAGGCAGACGCTTAACGACTGCGCCACCCAGGTGCCCCTCTTGGGCTTGATTTTAACAGACATGCCCTGAGATAAGATGTGTCCACGTATAGTACATCCTAGACTCAAGGGTACACAGTGATTTGTGAGGTACAGGACTTCTCAGAGACTTGTTTCTCAGATGCTCTTGCACAGAAAGTATTACCGAGAGGAGAATTTAACAGGAAAATGTTTTAGCTTGAGACACAGTAATCCACACAAACATAATTGAAGGTGTTTTAAATTCAGGACACCATCAAGAATGTTAAGGATGACTGACTCTGTAATAAGGAATGAAAACTTTGTATATTTTACTGTTCACTAACTCAGTACTTTCCAAATGTTTTCACGTCTTACACAGATAGAAAATGACAATATTTATATGGAAACTGAGGTAAATAGACAAGGCTGCTTGTGGCTGGGAGCTATGGGTCCAGAGGCTCAACCTCTGGAAGGTTGAGAGGATTCTAATCGCTGTGGTGGTCAGTGATGGTAGAATGAGTGGTTTTTTGCACAGAAACCAAGGCCAACTCTTGAATAGTGTGCTATGAGACTCCTCTTTATTCGGGTCTATTTGAATGCCACTTTCCTGTCCCATAATGTGTGGATCACAAGATGCTTCAGCCTATGCCTAGTGTGTATCTGTTGTATCTCTGAATTATTTCGATTTGCATAAAGTACTTATCGCATCTTCAAATGCATGTTCATTTTAAATACAAGTTTTATCTTAGTGTTTTAAGAAAACTTGGTGAAAGCAAAGATTCCTTCCATTACACTTTGCACAGGGTCACATTGGGAATGGAGTATGGTCACTGTCTTGCTAATCTGAACCATGGTATCTTTCACTGGAGGCCAAAACCTCTAGCATATTGAAGCAAAGGGAAAAATTTGGGGAAGTACAGCCTTATTTCTTATTTGATCCAGTTGAACGTAGTTCTTGCTTGCACACACACACAAAATAATTGGATGTAATGGCACTTCCACTGTAACCTTCAAAATCTCTCCTCCTCTGTAAACTTTTTAATCATTTTATGCCCAGTGTTTTATAGAATATACTAAAACATTTTGATTGTGTCTTTTTAAAACAAAATTGTGGTTTGGTTTATTTTGTGCAAGAACATTTATAATTGAATGAGCTGTCTATTTCATGTTTAAATTTAGAGTTGGAGGACAGTTGTGACATTTTGCAATTGTTTCTCATGATTAATTGAAATAAGCGTAGGAAGGTGAAGATTCTTTCCAGCTGTGACTTCTCTGTTGGTGTGATCTTTCTTAAATTGCTCACAGTTGTTCTATTTGTCTTTTCGTGTAAGATCATTTTACAAACAAGGGTGAAAGTTCAGTCATCTACCATGTCCACAGGTTGTAAAATAATTCATAACTCCTCTTAAGAACGAGAGTAGTTTCCAGGACCAAATTTTGTATCACTTTGTAAAACCAAGCAAAAATACTCCAATTCTATTATTCTAGCTACTTTATTATTTTTCATAAATTTAATTCCCACCATAATCACAGCTTAATATAAATTTCCTGAAATCAGCATTTGGCTATCAAAGCTTTTGACATACAGAAAAATGAACACTTAAAGTTAGATCAGAAACTAGGTACATATTAGCATTATATACAAAGATACTCAGATCTGACAGAAATAGTATTAAAAACTGTCTGGATGCCCCTCCAAAACCAACCACTTGGTTTGTAAATCCATGTTTACTTACAATGATATTACAATTAGCATGAACTCTTTCTTTCTTTTTTTTTTTTTTTTAAGATTTTATTTATTTATTTGACAGAGGGAGAGAGAGCACAAGTAGGGGGAGAGGCAGACAGAGGGAGAGGGAGAAGCAGACTCCTGGCTGAGCAGGAAGCCCAACATGGGGCTCAATCCCAGAACCCCATGACAAAGGTAGATGCTTAACCAGCAATGCCACCCAGGCGCCCCTAGCATGAACTATTTCTCATGTAAGGTGTGTAGCCAGTTAAAAAAAAAAAAAGTAAAAATGAAACAAATGATTCTGAGTTAGAGTTTTTATGTTATTCAGTTTCTCCTGGTAAAGTATATTATTTCCTTTAGCTAAAGTATTTTTTCATTTCCAATGTCATCTTATTACTGCAGATTATTCCTACTGTCACTTCAAAGCTGGTCTCGGTACTCACGGGTATGTTCTTTTATTTATTTCTTTATCAGGATTAGGTTAATCTTCCTAAAACATTTTTTCAGATTATTTCAAGTTTCTTTAAAATCTCCAAAGCCTCCCTGTCGAGGCTTTGGTAAGTGCTTCATTCTACTCTTCAAGATTCTTTTTTTGAATCATTCAAGGTCTACTTCACACCATTACTCAAATAATCTCCTTTGCTCTACTAGGCTTTAATAGCACACAAATGCTTCAGCTGCTTTTAGCTCTTTTTGCTGCCCACTACTTGAACACCTCTCCTTCAATTTGTCTCTCAAATCTCATTCATTCCTTTTCTAATGCCCAGGGCATAGGCTCTCTCCTCAAAGTCATGACTACTATGAAAAACATTGGCATGCTTTCTTTGAGTTGCTATGGGAGTGAAAATTTTACTTTTTTTTTTTTTTTGCTTTAATGCCTGATTTTAAACACTGATGGCCATTTATCCATTGAAAATATATTTATTGAGTGCTTTTATATACCAAGTGAAGTTTTTGGAACTGATTATACATTTGTGAACAAAACAGTAGTGTTCTCACATTTCAACATATTTACAGTGCATTGGCCAGAGACAAACAATAAATGCTCACCAGAAACCCTCCCAAATAAAATACAATTATAAATCGTGAGAAGTGATATCTTAAAGAAAGAACAGGAGCAATGAAGAAGAATAATATGAAAACTAATTTAAAGTAAGGAAGAATTTGGTAAGGACAAAGCTATCCCAAGAAATTACATTTAACTGAAACTAGAAAGGTAAGTTAGCTAAAGGGAGCAGAAGGGCAACAGAGGGGCTAATGAGAACTAGAGAGAATAAAAGAATTTGGAAATAGAACTTATAAAATCTATAAAACTTGATGAATGTAAGAGATGAAAAAAAGAAATCAAAGATCTCTACATTGAACAACTTAGGTAGATGGGGTGCTAGTTAGTAAGATAATGAAGAATGAAGGAGAATAGATGTGTGTCAGGGCAGAAGGTGAGGTTGAATAAGTAAGTGGCTTATTTTAGCTGTTTCTTAAGTTTGAGATTCTTATAATATATCTACATGAAAATATCATATAAGCACACAGGTCTAGGGAGCAGAAGTTTATCTGCATTACTGCAATAGACTTCAAAATAACTGGTCATTTTCTCCCAGTGTAATCTTTCTGATCTCCTATAATGAGTTAGATTTCCATTTCCTCTGTCCAGAATGCATTTGTTCGCTTATTAGATAGGCCGTCTATATGTTGGTTGGCCCCTGTTTTCTTGGAAATAAAATACTGTGCTTATAACAGTTCCAAGTACATAACAGACACTCAATAATTGTTGCATGCATGAATAAATGAATAGATAAGTGGATGAAAGATTTCAATGAGACATGTATATTCGTCTTTTTTCTCTCCAAAAGATTGATAGCTGATTGCAGACAAACATCTTGTCTTGATCTTCTTTTAGCTCCATTGCCATGTGTAACACACTAATAGACATTAAATAAATATTCATTAATTCATGGACATTCAAGTGAGATACACTGGTTCAGTTGAACAATTCCAGAATTTGTCTGCAAAAAAAAAAAAAAAGTCATCTCATTTACCTTATCTTTTACCACATTTTATACCAAATATGAGACAGAGGAAAAATGTATTAATATACAGGAATAGGATAAAGACACAAGAAAATGAAGGTAATAGAAATCTAGAAACTGGCAATGTTGAGGCATCAAGACAAAGAGAAGAGGCTTGCCATAACTTTTATGTCTAAAATGATATCTTGTGACATTTTGTTTCAGCTGAAATAATCTAATTACTATTACACTTTGCACATGATTTAGATAGAACTAAACACTTTATGTTCTACTTATTTGTTTACAGATGATTGACCCCAGGAAAAGCTCTCTCTTAGCCCCAGCACATGGCACACAGAAGCCCATTAATACTATTCTGTTGAATGAATTAATGATGCCTACTGCTAGTAACTATTCCTTTTCAACCTAAAAATTTAGCAAAATTCCTGGATATAGTTAAGAATTCATAAAATCGTAGCTGGGCCTTTGATTTTAATTTTAAACAATATTTCTAAAAATATGTTCTTTCTCTGCCAGCATTGTCATTAGAACATTAGCAGTAATTAAAACCATAAGTGGAAGTTCTAGATGACTGGGCAGCTAAAAAAGAGCAATTAAGCATCATAGGCAGGAAGGAATTTACATTTTCCACATAATCAATTGTATAGTTATTAAAAGAAGCATTGGAGGCCGAGAGGACCAAAAACAAACAAACAAAAAAATGGAGAAAGAAAGACAGAAAAAATAAGAAATAATAGTAATGATTTGGATACATTTCCATTTTTTATTCTTTTAATACAAAATCCAAATTAAAGACAATTAGCAAACATTACATCTAATTCTTAATATTATTAAATTATAAAACATAAGCTAGGTGATTTTCTTACCCTTGTGGTTTATGAATTGCTAGAATGACTTGATTAAAATGGCCTTGACATGCATGGTTACTTTCCTTTTATCCCTCTTCTAAATATGTAATCCACCCAAAGAGAAAGAAAGGAGAAAAGAGTGAGTTACTTAGAGAAATGTGAAATAATTCTTTAATGCAACAAAAACTAGAAACTAAGTAGTGAGATTGGAAAAAATAATATTTATACAATTATTAAAGAGAAAACATGAAAAAATATATGGTAGTTAATCTAATATTTATATCTTTTCAATAGAAAATTTTAAAAGAAGGAATAATAGGTAAGTTATTGGTAATCCAAGTAATATAACCTTGAAATTCCAGTTAAAACAACGGAATAGATTTTTCTGGGTCAAGGACTAACTTCTCCATGAGCCAGCTTCGTCCCTTATATTATCAAATGTTTAAATGTATTCATGTAACAGATCTCATTCTAAGCTCTGTGGTGATGCTGTGATGAGCCAGTGATGATTTGAAGCCCTTACAGGCTTGTAAAGGAGATAGATGCATACATGGCCAGCTGACTGCTGAACTACCTAGTATCTAGCATATAGCAGGACATGATGGTATGTTATAGATAAATTTTTAAAGAAGAGCTCTGCAGAAAAATCTTCACCTGTTTATTTACCCTAGTTATTCATAAGTAGATGATTGGAGTTTCCTTCTAGATGCCATATTCCACAATCACTCTGAAAGTGCTTATAAAATAATGCAGTTGTATATCCTGTCTTTAAATCCAATATCCACCTATAGTCCTTATTTTGGGGGCCCTTAACAATATGGATATGTCTTTGTAACTTTCCAGATTGGCCCAGAGAATTCTATTTTATGACTACACTATATAGAATTTACCACATACTTTGTTGTAGTAAGAGAGAAGCTTACATCTGACACCCATGGGGAACTTTGTATCAGATTCCTTCAAGATCCCTTCCCTTTCATGCTACCACAGGGGTTTTTCTCCTGATTTTGTCTTCTATCCGCTCTTTCTACCATATTGTCTCCTCCTCTGGCCAGAACTACACACTTCTGTCCCATTAATTACCTTCCCACTTGCAGAATTAAAAGGGCTGCTCAAGAAATAAAGGGGCTGCAATGTGTAGAGAACCCCCTCCCTAGAACACAGAGAAATCACCACCTATGGAGTCTCAAGCTGGCCCTTGGCTCTCTTTCCTCAGCCCAAAGTTGCTCCCTAAGTATCTCCCTAATAAGTCTTGGAGATACTTGCACTGCCCTTCAGATGAGTCTGACAAATAAACTGTGGACATGCCATTACATGCGAATTATGTTGCTCTTCCCTTGTTCATTTAAAATTTCATATTAAATTCCAGAGCATCCTGATTCAGTGATACATAGATTTCTAGCCCTCCCTTTTGACAGAATAAGGGATTTATTCAAATGGGATTTGGCAAAATTTGTTATTTTTTTCTTTCAGTAAAGACTTCCAGGATTTTTAAAAAATTTTCTTCTTTTTTTTTTTCACTTTTAAGAAGCATTTTAATCTTGAGCAATCATACACACTTACAGGCTGATTCAGAGAGAGATCAGTGCAACGTACTGCATTACTTCATACTTATCCTTTAATTTCCTACTCTTCTTTTCTAATTCTTGGAATTGAACCATTTTACTTAAAGGAATGGAAATTATTTCTTTTTGCTATAAACTAGTGGCCATTGGTAGTGAGAAAATATAAAGCTTGTGTAATTCCACTTAGGTGGACATTATAAAAAATAGTATCTTTCTTTTTTAATATAACTTTTTAGCCTACTCCCACATCATTATTTTAGGCTTATTCCCTTTAGAAATCTAAGTTAATGCATTTTATCTCCAAATATACTGATGATAAACCACATAGTCTATAATTATTATAAAGAAAAATAGCACACATTTAGTTAAGTACTCTGTACTCTTTCATAAGGGGTTTGTTGGCTTTTGGCCAGTTTTTCTAAACCTGCAATAAACATGACTTATTTAACCTGAGATGATGGAACACTTTCCCCGCAGTAATAGATTACCTCAAACAATATGCTATTCATTGTTTCTTCAAGAACATCATAGAATATTTAAACTTTTCTTTTCTTTTGTCCATATTATTAAATTACTATCAGAAACATAAAGATTATAGACATCGACAGGTTATGCTTAATTAGGAATTGTTTGGAAATGGCAAAATGCAAAACTTGAGCAGTCGATTTAGGTTTTAATATTGAATAATTGAAAAAAGCTCAATTTCATCAATTAAGTCTTGGAACTCTAATACAAAACGAAGAATTATCTCATTGTGTTAGTCTTCATTAAATAGTAAGAAGTAATAGCTTGCCTTTAAATCACATTTAGGAACAATGAGGAGTCAGTGTGTGGGAAATTAAGTAAAGCTCTTTCCCCCTTGTTGTGTTGGGATCAGATGGGTAGGGCCCTAGGATAGACTATGCATGAAATTTTCTGAAGGATGTTGAGGTCAAAGATAGAATAAAATAGGGGCGCCTGGGTGGCACAGCGGTTAAGCACCTGCCTTCGGCTCAGGGCGTGATCCCGGTGTTATGGGATCGAGCCCCACATCAGGCTTCTCTGCTGGGAGCCTGCTCTTCCTCTCCCACTCCCCCTGCTTGTGTTCCCTCTCTCGCTGGCTGTCTCTATCTCTGTCAAATAAATAAATAAAATCTTTAAAAAAAAAAGATAGAATAAAATAAACAAACCAAGAAGTCTGATCCTTGTCAAAGTATGGTAGAAAACCCCCAGGAACCTGGGATTAAGCAGGGAAGTTTTGGAACACATTTGCAACAGAGTGCTCAGTGCCTACTATCAACTCTTTTGCTATTATTTTTATTGTGCAAATCCTAGGCTCATTTGTGTAGGTGTGCCTGATTCATTTAAAGGGACAAAAAGAACAAACGGGGGGTGCTGAGAAAAATACAATCTGTTTTTATAACAATATTCCCACAACTTTGGAGCATAAGAGAATTTGACACTATCTTTAGGAGAAGCCCCTGGCATTGTTTTCTTTACTATCAGAATATTTTTAAATTAATTATATTTCATTTTTTACCACCACCAGCAATGCAGATTAAAGGAGAATAAATACCTTTGTTTACTGATACACTGTCAGCCAAAATGAAACATCAGTCCAATTTTAGTTTCTTTATTTTAAGAATTGTATTAAACTTATAAATAAATAATTAGGAAAGATTGTTATATTTATAATATTCATTATTTCCATTCCATAACTGGATTTTCCATGTATTTCTCTTTGCATTTCCCTTTAATCCACTCATATATTAAAGTTTGAAAACATTCTCTTCTTGTTATTTTATTAATATTTGAGTGAATCTATTATCTATTGTATCTTGAGCTAATTCGGATTGCTATATTGTGAATCTGTTGACATCTGCAAATTACTCACAAGGTAAAAAACTTTGTTAAACTCTCTATGATTTCAAGAGTTTCAATATATACTCTGAACACTATTTACATACTTTGTAGCAAATTCATTCATTCATCAAAAATACTCCTTGATTACTTACTGTGTGGCCACCTACTCTGCTGGAGGTAGGAGGTACTGAAGGATAGTAAGTTATGAAGTAGAATGAATACTAAGCTTCTTTATTGATCCTACCATTAACTTTCAGTTCTAATCATTCCACTGAGCTTTGTGTTAGCAGCGGAGAAAAATCTGAGAACCTCTTGATGGGAGATAAACATATTTCAGTTGAAAAATTATTGTCTAAGTACTGAGCCTCATAGTATTTCTGACTTACTATGAGAGGTCTAGTGTGTTTTTCTAAAAGTGAAATCTTCCGATAAGTTGTGATAACATACATTTAACTGCTAATGAATAGAACCTCGATGTCATGATATTGCAATTGGTGAAATATGTTAAAAGAGAGATTATTCATTAACCCCACAGGAATTATAACTTTTGTGTATTCAATTATATTACATTTACCACAATTTTTTTTTGTCATAAAATTTCATCTGAAGATCCATTATCATTCAGACATAGGCAATTTAATGAGAATGCTAATGGACGTAAATTAGTAAAAGTTGATGGCTTTCTAAAGTAAACTAACATTACAGAATTGTTTTTCCAAGATATATAAAGCAATTTCGTGAGAGCCCATAAGAAAAAAAATAAAAACAAAACTGTATTCAAGTCACATATTTCATTCACATATTTTACTTGTATGCTGCCCTGAGGAAGCCCAGATGGCTGAAATGTTGGCAGGTTTCTGCACCTGCAATGATAATAAACTACTCTGTTATTACCTGGAGTATGCGTGTTGAATACAGTTACGCTTTACTTGCTGCTATATGCAACTGGCGAGTCAACAGTTTATATGGTATTTTTATAGGATTGGCAAATGTGTCTTGCTGGATTTTGCTGAGTTCACCTTTAGCAATAGAATGCCAAAGGCTAGTAAAGCACCTTCATGCATGTGTGCAGCCTGACGTAGAGTGGATTATTACTCCTGTAACATATAGAAAAAGGGAACAACTAAATGGACTGTTTGATAGGTTAATAAACATGGATGCTCCTGGTACACCAAAAGAATGGGCTTAACTCAGTGTTAGTGATAGTTTTTTATCTAACACCTATGAATGAGAAGAATTTATTGGAAGGATGTGGCCCCAAACTTTCCACTTTGCAATATTTTAATGTTAAAATAGGATATGCTTGTTGTATTATATTTGAGATGTATAGAATAATGAAAAAGGAATAAGCGTTACTCACAATCCCATCGCTCCAGTACAACCTCTGTTGACATTTTAGTTTTTTCCTTTTTATCTGTAAACAATACTGGGAATTTATACAGGTTATATTGTGCTTTACTAAATAACAATTTGCTATGTCATTAAATGTTTTTGCAAATTCCTCTCACTAGGAATCACCCTCCACCCACAAATACTTCACCCTTGCTGACTCTTGATCTTTCTCCTGATCTAAGTTTTATCTTCACTTTCTCAAGAGTGTTTTTCCTGACATCACTTGTTAGAGCAGTTCCCTGTATTAAATGTCCTCCCAGCACCTCAAATATTTTCTTTGTAGTTTTTATGTCAGTTTTCATGATATTGTTACTTTTGTAAGTTTTTGAAAAAGAATCAGTGGGATTTGGGCTGAAATTTTGTTAAATATATAAATTAATTAGGAAAGTATTGTCATAGTGATATTATTCATTCTTTCTATTCCATAAAGGAATTTTCCACTCAATTATTTTTCCATTTCCATTTAATCTACTCATGTATTAAATTTTGAAAGCATATGCTATTCCCAAGTGTTATATTTTTATTGAAGTGAAATTAGCATATGGTGTTATGTTAGTTTAGGTGTACAACATAATGATTCAACAATTCTATAGTTTACTCATTGCTTATCATAATAAGTGTAGTCACCATCTGGCAACAAATAATGTCAGTAATAACATTAATAATAGTTAATAATAGTATTGACTGTATTCGCTATGCTGTACTGTTCATTTCCATTATTATTTATTCATTTATTTTCCCCATGACTTATTTATTTTATAACTGGGAGTTTGTACCTCTTAATCCCCTTTATCTATTTCACCAGTCCCTCCCCCTACGTCCCTTGGCAACCACCAATTTGTTCTCTGTATCTAAGAGTTTTTCTCTTTCCAGGAAGCCTGGGTAGCTCAGTCGTTAAGCATCTGCCTTTGGCTCAGGGCGTGATCCCAGGGTCCTGGGATTAAGCCCCACATCAGGCTCCTCCACTGGAAGCCTGCTTCTTCCTCTCCCACTCCCCCTGCCTGAGTTCCCTCTCGCTGGCTGTCTCTCTCTCTCTCTGTCAAATAAAAAAATAAATAAAGTCTTAAAAAAAATATGAGTTTTTCTCTTTCCTTATTTGTTCACCTTTTTTTTTTTTGATTCCACATATAAACAAATTCATATAGTATTTGTCTTTCTCTAACTTATTTCACTTAGGATTATACTCTCTAGGTCCATTCATGTTGTTGCAAATGGCAAAATCTCATTCTTTTTTATGGCTGAATAATATTCCTACACACACACACACACACACACACACACACACACACACACTACATTTTCTTTATCCATTCTTCTGTTGATAGAGTGTGGGTTGATTCCATATCTTGGCTATTGTAAATAATGCTGTAGTAAGCATAAAGATGCATACATCTTTTCCAATTAGTGTTTTTATTTTCTCTGGGTAAATACTCAGTAGTAGAATTAGTGGATCATATGGTATTTCTATTTTTAATTTTTTGAGGAACCTCAATAGTGTTTTTCCATAATGGCCACACCAATTTACATTCCCACCAACAGCACATGAGGGTTCCTTTTTCTCTACATGCTTGCCAACACTTGTTATTTCTTGTCCTTTTGATTCTACCTATTCTGACAGGTGTAAGGTGGTACCTCATTTGCATTTCCATGATGATTAGTGATGTTGAGCATCTTTTCATGTGTCTGTTGGCCATCTGTATATCTTCTTTGAAAATGTTTGTTAATAATATTTGAGTGAATCTTTTATCTATTTTTTCTTGAGCTAGTTTGAATTGTTATATTGTGAATCTATTGACATCTGTATATTTATTATAAAGTGTAAAAACTTAGTTGAACTCTTTAATTATAAAAGTTTCAATGTGTTTCCTTGGACACTATTTACATACTTAGTAACAAACTCATTAATTTGTTCAAAAAATATTTCTTGATTACTTAGTGTATAACATATACTATTCTGGATGCAGAAAGTACAGAAGGGAACCAAAATAATAAAAATCTTGGCTCAAATGGAGGCCACAGATTAATGAAGGTGTCAGATAACAAGATAAGTAATGTTTATATTATGTTATATAGCACACGTTCTGTGGAAAAAATAAAACAGGAAAGAGGAATAGATGATTTGGGGACAATAACATGGTCAGGAATGTCCTAAATGAAGGGAGGGAAGATTTTTTTTGAGGTTATCAGGAGGGAAATCATCACAGAATAGAGGAACAGGAGTGTAAAGCCCTGAACTGGGAACATATCTTCTGTGTTCTAGGAAGACCAGCAAGGCAGGTGTGGCTGGAACAGAGTGAGCAAGGGGAAAGTACTGTGAAAGATGATCACAGAGGTAATAGTAGGAGGAATGCAGATTATGTAGGGCCTGGTGGAGCACTGTAAAAATTTGGGGTTTTACCTTGAGTAGGATAGGAGGCCATTGGAGGGATGTGAGCATAAAAATGACATGAACTGATTTTGGCAGGATCATTCTGGCTGCTGTGTTGAGAATAGACTATAAGGGGTGTATTAGTCAGTGTTCCCAGAGAAGTAGAACCAATAGAAGATAGTAGATAGATGGATGAATAGATAGATAGATAGATAGATAGATAGATAGATAGATAGACAGAGATACATATATAAAATGAGATTTATTATAATAAATTGGCTTAGCAGTTATGCAGGCTGAGAAGTCCTGTGATCTGCTGTCTGCAAACGAGACCCAAGAAAGCTGGTGGTATAGTTCAAAGGCCTGAGACCCCGAACACCTATGATACAGATTCCAGTCACAGTCAGCCTGAGAACCAGGAGCACTGAGAGTAGGAAAAGATTAATGTTCAGCTCAAATAGTTGGAGTAAATTCCACCAGTTCAAATGCTAATCCCCTCTGGAAACACCCTTACAAATATATTCAGAAATGTTTAACCAGGTATCTGAGTGTCCTGAGGCCCAGTCAAGTTGACACATAAAATTAACCAGTATAAAGAGTAACCTCAAAGATCAGAATCTCAATAATTCAAATGAGAGATGTTGTGGCTTGAGCTGGGTTGTTAACAGTAGAGGTGATGATGAGTGGTCAACTTCCTGATATATAATTGGAAATAGAGCTAAAAGCATTTGTTATGGTTGGATGAAGGTTGTGAGGAAAAGAGAGGGGGTAAGGATGATTTTGTGGGTTAGGGCTGAAGCAAGAATAGAGTTGATATAAAATGAGATGGGGAAGTTTCTCAGGAGAAGTTCAGGGAGGAAGATCAAGAATTTCATTTGACATGTAAATTGGAGATACCTTCCAGTGGAGATGTGGAATGGGCATTTGTAGATATCCTCTGGAGTTCTGGGAAAATGTATAGACTGCTGGTATAAATTTTTGGAGAAATGGTTACATATTCTTAAACGTAATAGCCTAGATTTTACTTGTTAGATATTTATCCGTGGTAATAGTAATATCAGAGCAATTCAACTTAACAAATATTTGTTTGTCAGGTGGTAAAAAATAATGATGAATAACAAACATGGCCCCTGCCTTTATCCATTTTAAAATACATTGAGATGGATAGACCATTTACCATTTGTTATAATTTATATTTCTTCTAATAAGTGAGAATAACTCAAAGCTGATTATATCATAAATAAGTGAGGTCTAACTTTAAAGAAAATTTAATATAACATGTCCTAGTACATTATTAAAAACATATGCATTCAAACTTCATCCTTTTCCCCACTTTGACACTTCTTCCATCTGTCTACTCAATCTATTTCATGCTCCACAAGAGCAATAATTTTCATTAATAAATAGCATGAGCAAAAAATTAATTATACAAATTATTCATTACTTGTCACAGCTATTTTCACTTTAGTCAGAGAAACAACTCTGATCATGATCCCGTACATTTCATTCTCAAAACTTTCTTTAGTTAATGATGACTCATGTTATTTCAATAATTTTGCTTTTGCTATTTTATTTAGCAGTAAGAAACTAACTATTGTGGTCCTCACAATTAGGATACATTTTATTTTCCTTGTAATTACTTCACTGCTATTTATTTCTGAATTCTTATCAAGGAAATACAAATTTATAATTATGTAATAAAAGCACTGTGCAACATCTATCTAATTAGATAATTCCACACAAACAATTGGCATCATGTACATTGTATACTTTCCATAGAACACTGAAGTTGAAATCTTAAGGAAAGGTTTTAAGCCACAATTAATCGAAATATATTTCTACATTATATTCAAGTTTATGCCAACATAGTCTATGTCATGGGCTATGGTGACAATATTAGTTTCCAAAATGAAAAGAATATAAATTTACCCTAATTTTAATTTTTTTTAGAATATTCATAGTAACTCACATTGGTGGGATTTTTTTTACATTATTTGATTATTATTTTCAGTTAATCTGTTAGTTGTCACATCTAAGTGATACCAGATTTTACCTTTCTAGAGAGTAGATAGAATATCAAACTACTCTTTACAGATTATTTTAACTATAAGATGAAATGCAAAATATATCACTAACACATTTGACCTTGATTTGGTTTTTCAATCAATGAGAATCAGTTTTCTCCTCTTCCTGTTTTTTATTGTATATTTTAAGTGAGATGAAATTTTTAATTATTTTATGTTGCAAACTAGTTTTAGTTTATTGAAAGAATGCATTCCATGTTGAACAAATCTTTATCCCTAATCATGTCAGAAATAATCAAGGCCCTTAATTTGGTGCTCATCATTTCCTTGTGTGTTTTGTATTGTTGATACATGCCTATTATTGATAATTTATTATTATTATTATATATTTTTGCATCTTTCAAACATAAAATTGCATTGTATGGAATTTTTCTTTGTCAACTATTGGCATTTTTGAGATTTATCTGCATTAATTCATTGTTTATGTTTATTAATTTTCACTGCTATATACTATTCCTTTATAGAAAAATATCATAAATATGTACCAATTATTTGTCTGTATAAATTTTACATCTATAAATAGTATTACAAGAAATGTTCTTATACTGTGGGATGAATTTCTGTAGCACACCTACTCTATTTTAGAATGGCTGAGCTTAAAAGTAAGAATGACTTTAAACTTTTCTAGATATTTACCAGTTGTTCTCTAAAGTATTTATGCTGATTTATATTCCTACTAGCAAAGTATAAGAATCCCATGATTTTGTACCTTTGCCATTGCTTGCTTATACTGTTAAACATTTAAATTGTTACCAATCCCATAAGTGTCAAATATTTAATTTATATTTTTTATGACTACAAGTGAGTTCACCAGTGTTTTTCTACAAATCTTGGTTATCTATTTTTTATTCTTGTATGCTCATATCCTTTGCCTAATTTTTTTTTTTTAGGATTCTTTTTCTGATGCATTTGTTTTTATATGTCCTGGATACTAATCCTTTATCAATTATGTATTTTGACAATATCTTATCCAATTGGTAATCTGTCCCTTACCATTTTATTTTCTTTTAGTTTTATTGAGATATAATTGACATGCAGCTGCCATTTGTCATTTTTAATGTCTTTGGTTGAATGCAGTTGCACATTTTAACATAATCAAATTTATCAATGATCTTTATCTTTATTGTGTCTTAATTAAGGAAGCCGTCTCTATTTGGGAGTTACAAAGATAGTCTTTACATTTTTTCTAGAAAAACTCTCTACCTGTAGGCATTTTTTAAATTTTTTCCATATATAAATTATTTATGGCTACGTCTTCTGGATTAGGTGCTATTCTAGGTACTTAGGATATGTTTGTGAACATAATAAAGATTCTGCCCTCTTAGAGATTGAATTCTATTGGATGGAAACAAAATTAAAAAGATAACGAATTGTCCAATAATGATGCTAATGAAAAAAAAGTAAAAATGGGGAATGAGTGTGAAATGGTGAGGGTGGGTGGTGAAATTTTGGTAATGGTGGCAAGAGATGGTCTTTCCATTTCTGAGTAAAGAGCTTTTCAACAGGAGAAAAGGCAAAGTGGCTGCTGAATGAACAGGGAAAAACTAGCAAGAGAGTGAGCAGTAGACCAAATCCATGAGGGTCTTGAAGATCAGAATAAGGACTTCTAACTTACTCTCAGTAAAATAGGGACCACCAAAGGGTTCTGAACAAAGGAGTAAGCTCCTCTGACTTACATTTTAATGGGATCACTCAGGATGCTCTGTTGAAAATAGACTGAAGGGAGAGATGTAGAATCAGAGGGACATGTTTAGTAATCCAGGCAGGATGTCAGGATGGCTTGGTCCATGGTAAAAACACTAGAGGGGATAAGAGGTGGTGAATTGAGGACACATTGTTAAGTATAAAGTTGCCACCATTTGCTGATAGATCAATGCTTGGTAGGTAAAATAGAGGCATAAGAACAACTCAAAATTTATTTTTCCAAAGCAACCAGATGACTGAAATTGTTAACAAATGTGGAAGACTAAAGGAGCTGGTTTGGAGAGGAAATGCTATCAAAAACTCTGCTTTGAATATGTTAATCCTGACCAGCTTTTTAGGCATTCAGTAGAGGTGTCAAACTAGTTGAACATATATATTGTAGATTCAGGGGAAAGGTCCAGTCTGGTGATATAAATATGGGAGTTGTCAGCATATTGATGGCGTTGAAGCTATGAGACAAAATGAAATCACTTTATATGCAGATTACAAATATGAATAGGTAAGTAGACTAAATTCTAGTTAACTCAAATGTGGTCTTCCCAAGTGAAGATACTGAAGTAAACAACAGATGAGGAGGTTGCAGGTGACCAAGGGTGTGATCTTGGTTGCAAGCGTGCCCCTAAGAACCCAAAACAGCACTTGAGAATACTTTGTATGATTAGTACATATGCAAATACAGTATTTGCTGAGTGAATGAAGTTAAAAACTGACCATGAAATCCAAACTGCATAAAGTTGGAAGAGGGGGACACGAAGAGAATGGGTGACAGTGGAAGAGTGTGGTAGAATTGAAGGATTTAAAGTTCTGGTTGGATGAAAGGATTCTTAGAGGGAGACACTGGAGACATGAGAGGTGGTAGTGAGAAAGCAGAATGTGTGCAAACTGTGGAAGAGCTGCACGTGTTGATTATAATCAAGTGAGGAGCACATGCACAGAGAGGGGCTGAGGGAGGGTGGAGAATGAGCGCTTCTGATGGGAGGAAGTCAAGGAACAAAAATGCATATGACTGGAATAATCATTTATATGAAAGTTAAAATCATCAGTTCCCTTCTATTCCAAGATTTATAAGTTTGATCATGAACGTTACTAGTTTCAGAAAATACTTTTATGTATCTTTTGAGATCATCATTGCTTTTCCTCCTTTATTCGTTGGCATGGTAAAATACATTGTTTGATTTTTTCTATGCTTAGAAACACATTGTATGATTGGAATAACCCCAAATTGTTAAGAATAGATTTATCTTTTATGTATACCAGTGGATTCTATTTGCTAAATATTTTGTTTTCATATTCTTTGCTCATCAGAGATTTGCCTGTAGCTTTTCTTTTTGAAGTATTTCTTCCGTTTTGGTAAAGTTTCAAAAATTACCCAGTAGAGCAATACTACTCCATCATTTAGCTGTTCTGGATATACTATTAGATATATTTTGTGGGCTTTCAATGTAGCCTCTGATTGTTCAATTGCTGTCATTTACATTTATATAATATAATTAATATATACCTTTGTCTTTCTGAGCAATTTGCTACTGAATTTCTCGAAAATGGCTACAAATTTGATAGTTTTATTTTTAATTTCAGTGACTATATTGTCAACAATATAAAATTACTTCTTTTCATGTTGACCTATTATTTTTTTTCATTTCGGCCTCTTTTTGTTTTGTAATTTGTACTTTATTTTAATGAAAATTACTCTTTCACTTATTAATGGAAGCATCTTAAACATACTTATTTTATATCCTTTCCTTCTCCCTCTTACTTTCCCACTTCATGTTCACACTCTCCTGTCTTGGGGTTGTATATTATCTTAACCCACAGCCCAGAACCACGCTTTTTTTTTTTTTTTAGATAAAGCATATCTGGGCGTGGTGATCTAGTTAGAGAGCCAGCTTGCTCAGTTCTTGATTAAAAGGCTTTGTCTGTGTGCTCACAGCCTAAGACCTGCAGGTTGTTTGAAGCCACAGCCCAGATGGTGATGAGTTTTATTTTTAGCTTCTTTTAGAGTTGGGGAACTTCACTCCAGGCCCTGGCTTTAAGAACTTTCTATTCCTGGTTCTGGTTGTCTGAGAGTACTTAAATCCCTTTAACTCCATAGGAGCGAACTTTAGACCTAGGGTTAAACAGGCCTGCAGCTTTGCTACCACTCTCCACTTCATGATATGGTTCTTTTCTCCTTATTTTATGTGGAGGGCCAATTTGTATGTCTGGGTTTTTTCCTAATATTATTATTATTATTTATTATTATTATTATTATGTGTTTACAATAAATGTGTTGAGTCAAAATATGAACTTCGGCCAACATCCTACCTGGAAACCCTAGTTTATTTGAATTAGTTTTTCCTAATGGGATACATATTTGTTGGCAAAATATAATCTGATATAAACAAATACATTCTTAATGAATTCTATGGGCATTTGCAGAAAAAATTTTTTTTTTTAATTTTGCAGTTGGGTGTTGCAATGAAAGTTTGTTTCTGTTAAATGATAATAGGACTATAACATTTTCTAGCTGTGATAATATGTCTCTTTTTTTCCTGATTTTTAGTTAAGCTGTGTGGTAGACACAGATGACTCAGGCACATGCATGATATTGCTCTTAAGAAACTTAATGTACAAGAGAGACAATATTAACATAGATACTTAAAATATATCCTAGAGATTGATAAATCCCAAAAGAGAACTGCATTTAAAGAATTCAGAGAAATGGGGCATCTTAATGAGGATGAGAAGCATAATTTCTATGCAAAGTCCTATCAGGGTGATAGCTTTTCTATATAAGTAGGATTTAGGACTGGGAGGTTTACAGGGGGACACCCCAGGGAGAGGGATCCATGAGAACAGAGGTCCAGAAATGGGCAATTTTGTAGGCATATTTGGTAGCTATTTACCTTTATTTTAATTTTTTTAAATATTTATTTGAGAGAGAGAGAGAGCATGCATGTGCAGGGTGGAGGGGCAGCGGGAGAGGCAAGGAGAGTCTCAAGCAGACTCCTCTCTTAGTGTGGAGCCTGATGCAGGGCTTGGGATCTCACAGATCTCACAACCCTGAGATCACCACCCTGAGATCAAGACCTGAGCCAAATCAAGAGTCCAATGCTTAAGTGACTGTGCCACCCAGTGGCCCCAATTTACCTTTAGCTGAGAAGGGCAAAATAAGTGTGGTTAGGCAGAAGCTAGAATATATTTGTTTATGTGGAAATACTTATTCTTTTTCTGGGCCTACTGACCCTTTTCAAGACCATCCTTCCTTTTATTAGAGCTAATTCTCTGACCTTTAGGCTCCTCCTACCCTAGCTGCCAGTCCATGGCCTAACTTCATATTTAAATTTCCAAAATGGTTTTCTTGATTCATTAGATCCTTAGTTAATTACTTTCTATCCCCAGCTCTGATTTAAGAATTTTATGCTGCATTATCATTCACTTGTTTTCGTGTTGCTTTGTAATTATCACGTACGTATTTTATATCTGTATGTTTAATCTCCTCCAAATAAATTGCAAGCTCTTCAAAATCAGTACAGGTACTTACTACTTCTTTAGAACTTCCTCTATACATATTCAGTGTTATGAACAAATGTTTTAATTAATAATTTATGTATTTGAAAGAAACCTATATTAGAAAAAAGAATCCACATCCTAGGTGTTTTCCATTTTTGTTGTTATTTTTCTCAATTTGTCTCTATTTCTCTGTGCCTTCTTTCACCATGACTCTCCTACCCTCTGTCTACCTGGATATATAAATATACATATGTGTGTATACACATAAACACACACACACATACCCGAACATATATATATAATCTATATGAATAATACATCTAGAGGCAATAGTTTCTAAGAGGGGTAATGTATAACTTTTCATATAATCAAACTGTAAATTCATTTATTTTTTCTTTAGGTAGAGACAGAATCTTAGGAAGCTAGAAAAGTAAGTTGTCCTTAAAACCATCAATACAGAACTTTTATATATGTATAAAAGGTAGCAACCGTATGTCAAAGGCAGTGTTTGTGTCTATGTGCCATCAGTCACCTTCCTTCTTTTATTAGTCTCAAATAGAAGATAAACAACAAGACTGACAGTTTTGTGTCCTTTGCCATTTTGTGTCACCATCACAGACAAGAGGATATTATGTCATCATTCAAGACTGTCACATTTAGTGTATTCTTCTATTTGTCTTAAAGACTGTTTTCCTCACAATCTTCATAAATAAATACACAAATCACTTGTTCATTACATATTATTTTATTATGGAAATATTTCCCCATAATATTACATCCTCTACCATAGATGAGAGCATATATGCTGATGCCAAAGCCTCCAGAATATAGAGATGTTTTGTTTTAAAGAAATATTTCTTCAATAAATGAAAGAATACATGTGACAAGATGTGTAGATTTTCTTTTTCAAAATTCTTTCTATATTGTAAAGAGATTGTAATAAATTTCTACATCTGTATAACATGTAAATCTAACAGTGACTTTTGATATTTTAAACACAAACCATGAAGTATTTAGTACTAAAATAAGAAATACTTTTTTAAAAATTACAAATTATATTTTTTTACAGGGGATAAGATCTTTCCTTAAACAATGTATGTTTGCTCAGAAAACTGATATCTGAGCTGAAATAGTGATAAAAATAGTGAAATGGAAAGACTTTTTAATACAATTAATATGGTAATCACAACTTCCTTTTTCTCTTTCTATTTTTTGGAACTTTATCTATTTCCACTTTGTCTTATTTCCATATTTTACTTTAAGATTTTTATAGTGTATTTATTGCCAAAAAGCAGTCTAAATAAATGAACTGACTCTATAACTAGTCAGTAACCAATTTCAATAATCATATAATTAAGTACTAAAAACATAACTTGCTATTTATATTTTTTTAAGTTTTAATATTTTAAACATATTGTAAGTTAGTTGCTGGAAATGAGAAAATTCAGAGAAGTACAAAAAAGCAGTGGAAAAAAAAACACCCGAAATCCAACAGTCCAGTAAATACCTTTCTATTCTATCTAAAACTGACACTAATCTGAACACTTAATTTTGCATCCTTCTGTTTTCAGTTAGGATTATATCATTTCCCTATGTTAAAGGTCATCTAAATGCTTAAAATATGAAGGCTTCTTAATAGTCCATCAAAAGGTTTGTTCCTAATATTGGATATTATGTTTACTTATACTTTGTTTTTAAAGATTTATTTATTTACTTTAGAGAGAGAGAGAGAGAGTGCTTGAGCAGAGAGAGGGGCAGAAGGAGATGGAGAGAGAATCAAGCAGACTCCCCAGGGAGTGCAGAACCCTATGGGGCTCCATCTCATGACTCGGAGATCATGACCTGAGCTGAAATCGAGAGTCAGACACTTAACCGACTGAGCCACCCAGCTATCCCCTAACGATTTTTCTGTTGCAATATCTGTGGAAGATAAATTGGTTGGTTATAAAATTTTTGCCTTATAACCTTTCATTCTCAAAGTTGTGATGAAATTGCTCCTTTTGTTTCAGGGATTCAATACATTTTAGAATAAAAAAAAGATTAATTTAGCCATAAAAATTATTCTACTAATGTGTCTTTAGTTATATTCATCATAATTTTTCTTAGTAATTTCTCTCAGTGTGTTTGCACACACACACACACAAAAGACTATATATATTTGTAGTTGTTGCTTGTACTACCTTTTATTTTGCATCCTAAGAGAGCTTAAGTTGGTTATCTACATCACTGTTTCCATTTTTCAGTACATTGATATGGTTTTGACTGCTGCCTTTACTTTGAACTTGAATTCTTTTGTATTTTTAATCTGCTTTTTTTTATTGCATCCTGTTTTCTTTATATTTCAGATAATCTTTCCTCTGTGTCTTTCTGCTCTTTTTAAATGAAGTTGGTATCTTCTTGTAGCCTACTGAGGGTTATGAACACTTGTCTAATAATTTTTCTGGTTCCTATAGCAAATACTATAATAATTCTTTGGGATTATGTCCCTTTCTTTTAATCAATAATATTTTTCATAGGACCCATATTATTTTTTATTTAACTCATTTTTGTTAGTTATAGCAATGCTAGCTTCATTAACAAGCAAACTCACAAATTTCAGAAGTTAAAAGTAATAGGATTTTAATTCTCTCTGACATAGTATTCAATATAGAAGCTTAGTGTCCTGTGGACTTTCACTCTGTGGGAATTCAGGAACCCAGGGGTCTTCAATTTCATGGCATTTTCATCACTAGAGCTGTGGAATCCTCCACTTCAAAACAGGAGGAGGGAGAAGAGAAGATGGAGAAGCTCCACCAACTTCTGAAAAGCCTCAGCAATGAAGTGAAGTATGTTACTACTCACATTCCATTGACTAAATCTACTCACATGGTTTTACTCCAAAGTAAGGGGATGTTGAAACCTGTAGCCCTTCATTGGACAGCTACCTCCTGAATTTAATATGGAATGGAGAACACTTTTTTTTTTTTTTTTAGAAAAGTAGTAATCCTAGCCTCATTCATCCTTTAAAATGGACAGATCTACCAGATCTAATATATGATGGCACTTAATATGGGAATATTATTGCCAAGAGACTTCTTATTCTAAAACCAGATGGTAGATAAATATGCTAGCTCCTAGCATAGTGCCCAAGGTCTAGCTTGTTTAATTGCAAATAGCCCTGTAGGTCTCAGATGGGACCTCAACTGTCCTAATTTTTTTCTGGGATCTCAGATATTCCTAACCAATCAGAATTCAGTATCACTGCAGTTTTCATAGCGTGTTGCTACCAAAGCTCTCTCCCTGTTTCTCCCATCTTCTGCCTACATTTTACCTGGGAATTCCAAGCCCCCTCAAATACGGTGTACCACTGCCATTTCTAGATCCAATTTGGATGACAAGATATTGCTTTTATTTTGCCTCACGGGTTATTATAACACAAGATCTCTGGAGCTCAGTGGGAAAAGGATGGTTTGTTTTAAAAAGCAGCACTTTTTTGGTATTTGAAGGCTTTATTTATTATTACTGTATTTTTTGTCCAATAGAGAAATCCTAGAAAGTATTTGCGTAATAGGGTTTTTCTATGTGTTGAGAGATATACAAAGAAAATAGAGTTTTATAGAAGATTACTTCTAAAACATGTAATTTTCTTGTTTTCTCCTGTATTGAAAGGCTATTTTATACACTCTTCCCTTTCATATTTTCTTCATTATCTCAGTGAAAGCTCTCTAAGAGAGCCAGGATCTTTTGCACAGTGTAGGCCAGGTGTTAGACTGCCTCAGTCTCCAAGGCCAAGGCAAGCTCAAAGCTCAACAGTCTAGATCTCAGAGCTTCGTATGAAAACTGTGGGATCAGCAAGTACAGGAACCTTTGAAGTAGTGTATATTATGCTATGGGTTTCACTCCTGAGAATTAGCAAGAGTAGTGTGTGTTCACTGTTTCTCTCCGGGTTTCAGAAGGCAACTCCACAGCACATCTCATTTCAACCCAGGTACAAAGTAGGAATTCAAGGTCACTACTGAACCATTATGTTTAATGCAATCAAACACAATGTATTCTTTTATTATAGATTTCACATGATGTGTCTAATTTGATGTATACTTTTTTTTCTCATCTTTTCAGTAAGTTTTAGAATATTCCTTGTATGTATTAGGGAAAAAAGAGTCCTTTTCTATACTCACCCCTAAAAGCCTTTTATAAAATTAGCTTTTATCAGTCACTCCTCATGTATCCTTGGCTTCTCAACTTCAATGATTTTAGTTGTGCATTGGCTTTTTGTCCTACTTCATTTCAAATTGCTCCTCTCATTTATTTATTTATACAATTATTTGCATATGCTACAAATATACATAGACGTCTAAATATTTATATAAATTAAATGAACTATACAGTATAAATAATTATATTTATATTACATATAATACTGTGTATATAGTAAATAAAAACGTGAACATTTTCACTAATTTTACACTTTAGTTGTAGTGACATATTAAGATATGTTGCCTCTTCTTTTTTTATAATTACTGAATTTATCTGCCCTTTGCTAAAATTTATTATAAGCAAAATTTGAGTGCCCTACATTTTTACACATTGGTAGGCTTCTAAAAGCTTATAATTTAATACAAATAGCACTTTAAAAAACAATTTAGACAACTAAGATAAAGAAAAATCAAATTATATAATACAAATAAAGAAAATTCAAATGTTTAGTAAATGCTTCAATTTAAACTGAGTAAGTAGTAATGTTATCCTTCAAATCCTGCAAATTCTACATGGTAAACTGTGATTTATTTTTATTGCTCTCAGATTCATTACATCCATTGAATGCTCAGTTTATGCAAGAATATATTTTAGAAACAATATTCATGATCAATATTAATTTGCTGATTTTTCAGAGACAGTATTTATATTCTGGAAGATTCACACTCACCTCCTTCTCCACAGAAAGGGATAAATAGTGAGGCATGGAGAAATTGAGGAGGAAAGCAAGATCAAGATTAAATTAGTAAACTTTCAGTCACAAAATTTTTTAGCTATGAAAAAATTAAATACCTTTCATAGAAAGCTATGAACTATTATTAATGAAATCTGTATTAGATTGTTGTTTTTTATGATTATGCCTGAATTTCAAAAGTATAAAAATGATTTTCTTAAATATATTAACAGATTCCTAGATTTTCAAACTTTGTGTAATATAGAAGATATTTCACCTAATAATCACGTTGTTCTCTAAAAGAAGGCAAAACCATGAATATTTAATCCAAATTTCTGGCTTTAGGAGATGAGACTGGGATCACTAGAAATGAGCACAACATAGTATTGAGTCATTTTCTCTCTCTTTGTTACAAATACTAATTCAAGGCTTTCACAAGATATGGGGCCCTATAAAGTTACAAGCTCACAAATACCAAAGGCTGGTTTCTCTGTCTAATGAAGGCAGATGTTTTTTATTCCCAATGTACCTTCGTATATGCATCTCCATAATAGAATGACACATAATCTTCTTGTCTCTTTGATATAAATGCTCCATGAGAGTTATACCACATGGCTACATATGGTGGTTTTATGGTGGGATGTAAAAAATGAATTTCATATGTCTATGAGGAGACCAATATATTGTAGGTTGTTGGAAAGAATGAGAGCTTACAGAAATTGTTCAGTTCAAATACCACATCATTTTTTTGTTCTATGAATCCAGGCAAATAGTGAGCTGTATCAAATTGTGAACTGTATCAAATGCTGCAAGACATTTTCTCAAGGAAAATAAGAAATAATGTGACAAACATTTAGGGAAGTATTGTTTGAAAAACAAGCAAAATACCCACAAACTTTTATTTGTGGGAGATGAAATGGGTGTGCTGTGAAAGGAAGGCATATGCAAAACAACTTCCAAAGGCCAAAGTTGCTGCAAGACTCGAGAAAAAGCCCAACAAGTCCAGCTTGACAAGGAATGGCTGATGAAAGGGACTTACCAACAGAACATGTCTTGGGCAGCCACAAGATGAGTAGATGGCCACAACCCCGTTCCCCATAAGATCTGCTTTTATAGCCCTACATGCTGGGAGTACAAACTGGAGGCCACCCAAGAGGGAAATGTTTCCCAACAGGTTTTCTCCAGGATAGATTAAGGATGTTATGCCCCCAGGGTATACTTAAAGGTGCGGTTAAACAAAAGGAAAGAACGTGTGTGTGACGTGTGACCGGATGTACTTCTGATTTTGGATGTACTTCTGATTTTAGGTCGCAAGACAGTCATCATGATGGATTTGTCCAAAATGACCTTAGTCTGGTTCACACAATGGGGAAGAAAAGTTTTTTCTGTGTAAGGTCCTTGAAAATGTGTATGAGAATGTTGTAATTATTAAATTTTGATTATCATCTACTAACAATCTTTTCTTATAAAACTACCCACAGTAGACTTTGAACAGTATGATGTATTAAATGCAGTTGTGTGGTCATGTTAGGATAGGGATTCTAGTAAACATGGTCTTTATTCACTAAATGAGGAGAATGTAGTGGCACAGATAGCAGCATTTGAGCATTTTCTATATGTAATGAATCAGAATTAACATTTATAAATTATAATTCTAAATATAATTATTAATTAAATTTAAACATTAATTAATATAATTAATAAATTGTATAAACTTTGAGGTGTAAAAAAATTCCAAAGACTGAAGCTGCTAAAATTGGATGTTCCTACTTTATTGCAGGACATGTTTTATTGATATGTTCCTACTAGTAATGGTATATTTATTTGATTTTTTTTTTTCCAAATGCAGAATATACCAAGTCTGCATACAGTTGACCCTTTCAGCGTTTTAGGTCTAAATTTTATACACTAAGCTTCTGTTATGTTCTTATGTCCTCTGAAAAATGGTATATTCTTTTCTCTTTTTTTTTTTAAGATTTTATTTATTTATTTGACAGAGAGAGACAGCCAGTGAGAGAGGGAACATGAGCAGGGGGAGTGGGAGAGAAAGAAGCAGGCTCCCAGGAGAGGAACCTGATGCGGGGCTCAATCCCAGAAAGCTGGGATCACGCCCTGAGCCGAAGGCAGATGCTTTAGGACTGAGCCACCCAGGCGCCCCTATTCTTTTCTCTTTAACCCATTTTTTGAAGAGAGAAATTCATTGTTAATAAGAATGAAATGCCTCTATTTTTTATCTAGGCGAAAGGATATTGGGGAAAGAGAATCATCTGATCTAAGAATATTTTATATATTGCAGCTTTATATATACATACATAAACACACAAACACACACACACACACAGACATGCTGCTCTCCCTAAATACTTGCTTTTGCATGCTCATTCATTTGATGAGAATACTGAGCCTAAGAGAAAGAGAAACCATTTTGAACGTATGCATACTAATTTTCTAATGATGAAATTTTGAAACACACTTAGTTATCTGAGTAGTTCTTGTTGAATTATTAAATTATAAGTCACATTGTTTTCAGCATAAAATTCAGTCAGATTTGAACTACATACTGAGCACAAAGTGTAATTCATATCAGATGATTTTAAAATATGGATGAATAATACCATTAATAAAATTAAGGTATAACTCATTACATGAAAACACCTTAAATATCTACCAAGATTTTTTAATAGATGAAAGCATACATAGGGTATAATATACCATTGATTTAGTGATTCCTGATCACTGAAATCAGAAATTAATTATGATTGGGGGTGCCTGGGCGGCTCAGTCGTTAAGCGTCTGCCTTCGGCTCAGGGTGTGATCCTGGAGTTCTGGGATTGAGCCCCACGTCAGGCTCTTCCGCTGGGAGCCTGCTTCTTTCTCTCCCTCTCCTCCTGCTTGTGTTCCCTCTGTCACTGGCTGTCTCTCTCTCTGTCAAATGAATAAATAAAATCTTAAAAAAAAAGAAATTAATTATGATTGAACATGCTTAGGAATCGAATTTATGATTGAAAGTAATAAGTGTTACTCCTAAGAAGTTTTCAAAACTCACTTGGACATAGTCTCCTGCAATGTGGGAAAGACATTTAAACACCCCTGACAAGAGACCAGGTAGCCATTACTTGAACAACTTCTTTGACAGAACTCAGTATCTCAGGAGCTTGCTGAATACAGTGGTGAAGAGCTCAATAGATTAAAAAAAAAAAAAAAGCATTCTCCATATTAAACACAAATCAGCCTCTCACTAGCTTCTAACATTCAAAGAGTTTTGAGAAATATGATCCCCCATTCACGTGCCAGTAACCCCTTCCTCTACCCTGCGTCTTCTCTTATCCAGTGAAAACATCCCCAGATTTAAATACACATATATAATATATAAATACATACATATATACATATACAATATATATAAATACATATATACATTATATATATAATGATTTACAGAGTTGGAACTACTTTTATTCTTTCTCAAAATGTATTATACAGATTGTCAGAGAGATGAAATCAGTGTATACTATAATACATGGGTGGGGTGTGTGTGTGTGTGTGAGTGTGTGTGTGTGGTAGCAGCTTTTTCTTTCTCAAATAGTTATCTTAGTGAAAATTTATTTGGAATTCTCAAGTGAGAGTTGGCATTTTGGAGGATTTGTCATTGTCTAAAGAAAATGTAGAATTGTTTCATAATTGAATTAAAGTTACATTAGTTTAAGAAGATATATAGAATTTTATTTCCAACTGATGTCAGAATTGAAATGAATATTGCATATTCTATTTGGGAAATATGTACTCATATATGTATATAATTATTGCACATTTATAATTAATATAAACCATCCTGAATATTTATTTATTCTAGAAACTTACTTTAGTAGAAAATTAACAATAATTCACCTCCCATTTTCTAAAACTAGAGTCATGCTCATATCTTAGAGGATGGCATAGTCAATAGAAAGTAATTATAATGTTACTTTCATAGATATTTCTTCTTTTCTGAATCTAAAGCAGTGTTGAGAACATATTCATAAAGAATATTCATAATTATTTTCCATAACTCGGTACTTTGATAGAATTTTTTTAACAAAATACACAAAAGTTATGACTATTTTAGAGAAAGCCTGTGATCTACTGATTTCCAACATTCCTGGATAGCTACATTTTTATATAGAAACATCAGTGCATGTAGATACAGTGGTACAAATAATCCTACAATAGCAAGGCAGAAACTAACCGCTCATTGATCTCTCTCCTTCCTGTGCATACAGCTAGACTACATTTGCCAGCCTCCCTTGAAGTATGGCTGTGGGCCTGAACAGGAAATGGGAACTGAAGTAGAATATGTACTTCTAGGCCTCTGCCATTAAAATTTCTTACATATACCTCCCCTGGCTCACTTTCTCTCAGAAGACTTTCACAGTCAAAAGTTGAAGATGGTAGCCTATGTCTATACTTCTATAGTGTACGTTGCCCTCCACCAATGACCTAGAGCAGCCCTTTACTGTTATGTGTTAAAGAAACTTCCTATTACTTTAAGCAACCCTACATCTAAAAGGAAATCCACATTGTAAAGTCAGTGGGTATAATGATATCTAGATGGTTAGCTAGAGATATAAAAGAACATTTAAGTATACTTGCTTTGGCTTTACAAAGTTCTTTTTGTCATATGACATTGTCAAAGTAAAAGTAAGATAACTATCTTTAAGAGAAGGAGTAAATATTCAGCGCCTGAATCCATAGATATAGAAGGTTTACATGCATAGGCCACTATAAAGTATAGGATGGTATCTCTACTGTCTTGGATTTTTAAAATTCAGTTACATAATTCAAATTATATTGAAACATAGAAAGAGATTTTGAATGGAGTCTTAGAAGAATAAATTTTGTTTTGTTTGAATTGTGAAAATATTTATTATATTTTATTTTGATCTCTATTGATGATATTTTAGTATAATACTAAAATACTAAAAGAAAAAATTAATCTAATGATTCAGAACCTAAAAAATCAAAAGCAGCAAACTCTTTTTTTTTTTTTTTTTTTTATGGGAGGAAGGAGCAAAAGGAGAAGGAGAGAGAGAGAGAATCTCAAACAGGCTCCAGGCCCTCCAGATGTGGGCCTTGATCTCACAACCCTAAGATCATGACCTGAGCCAAAATCAAGAGTCAGATGCATAACCAACTGAGTCATCCAGGCACCCCAAAAGCAGCAAACTTCTTTTAACTTAAATTTTACAAAACGACAATGTATCAGGTCCAAGAAATCTATTAGAACATAAAATTTTCAAAGTCATTATCATGTTAAAATGGTGGTTTTTTTTTTTTTTTTGAGCATACTCTCCTTACTTATCTTACTCTATGACATGATTTACCAGGTGCCCCTGCATTTTATTCATTTGTACTTCCACTTGTTTATTCATTCACTTTTCCAATAGAAAGAATGGGAATTATAGTTAGAGCGCTATGTGATTTACTAAGAGCAGTAGGAAACAGTCTCATTCATGGCTGGATGTTCCAAGAGATGACCATATGGTAAGATAAATGGTACGTATCAGCATATAAATGCTGGACCATGCATTGTTCAAACTTCATCTCATTGGCTCAACAAATGGTTATTGAACTTCATGCATATTCCTGCCCTGGAAGACTAAAGGAAGACATGAATATAGTTGGAAGTGGACAGCATAGAGGAATCTATCAAGAAAGCACTATGTTAGTTTGAGTGATAAGTGTGACCTCGAGATATGCAGAGGAAATAACATACCTTTAAGTAAAGAAGCATGGATTACTTGCCTTGTGTGAACACATGCTCGTGTGCCTTTAAATCATTAGGCATTTTGAGGAAGAATAGGGAAATAGAATAGAAAAGTAAACATTTCAGGTATTTAGGGACTTATGTTACATGATGAACAGTTTAAATGTTATGTTATAGAAGAGATAATAGGGAAGGACTATCGACATATTACATAAGTGGTTATAGTCAGGACTCTAGGAATATAATAGAGTGCAAGCATGGAGTTTCCATCAGGACAGATCATGATGAGGATAAACTTAGGAAGAGGAGCAAGCATAGCAAAGACAAGAGGATTGGGAAGTAGAATTTATATTTATTCCTCAAACATATTCATAAATTTTCCATGACCAAGTGTATTCATTAGTATTAGTGACCAAGTGTATTAGTATATTTTAGGGATCATAACATTTTGTTTTTTTTTCAAATGTTTCATAGCAATAGATGACAGATACAGGAATGAGAGGAGTGAATTTTTGGTTTCATACATTTGAAGTAAGAAAATCTGGGGTTTAAAAATTGAAATTCTACCACTGGAAAAAAAACTTCCTTCAAATAGTGTCACAGTTTCCAGATTTATTACTTGGGTTCTGTTCGCATCTTCTATTCTAAAACTCCATTTACTATGGTTTCAGTAAAAATTCAGTCCAAGCTGAAACTTGGTATACCAAATATCAGCTCTGGAGCAATGGTTGTTTTTACCAATTTTCCAGAAAATTGATTTAGATTGTTTTGTGTTGTATGACTGTAAAAAACAAAACACAAAAGGATTCACTAGCTTGGTATTTCATTTTCTCTGTGTTAACTCCTTTATTTCAATCCATAGCGCAATTACAAATAACACATACTGATTATAAACAGTATTTGATTATACTATTAACAAGTAAAATATTTGGTGTATTAATAGAATAACACTTTTATAAAAAGAATGAGTGGCTAGATTTCCTTTTTTACCTCTTTTACCATATGTAGAGGCATATTGTGACATTGTTTATGTCAACATACCAATCATAAGGTCTGACAAGAGTTAAACCTTGGATCTGTGGCCTATTTAAAGATTATTAGAGCTTAATATGACTTATTTTTTCTTTCCAGTTTAGTAGGATTCAAATTTAATTAGTAGAAAAATTATTCTGGTATACCAAAACAAAGTTGACCTCACTAAAGCTTTAATTCCTTGTTCTAATTCTTACCCTTGGGGATAGTAGAGATTGAGCTGAAAAAACAGGGGCTAGCAGATTGCATGAATCAGTTTGCCTAGTGAGCATTTCTAGAGAAATCAGTAGGGGTGAAGCAGAGTAGGCAGTTAGCTTGGGTCTACGTAGGCAATGCGTAGAGAGCAGTCCTGTTGAAGAAGCTGGGGAACAGAGCAGAGTGCTGGTCTGGACAACCTTAACACAAGAAAGTCAGAATCAAGGGAAGGAGTCTATTATTAGGAAGCAGGCAACAAAATGCACTTGATATTGAATGAAAGGCCATGGGAAGCATTCTTAAGTACAACTTTCCCATAGGCAGAACTTAGTTTATTGTACTGACGCCTCTAAACTCTCTATAGGAGCCAAGTGGGGACACACCTGGGTGGTAGGGGCTTGAGCTGAAGACAAAGAGAATGAAGGCTGACACATCTATAGTTCTTGAAATCCGATCACATCAGTGATGTTAAACTTTGCAAAATTCAAGTTGCTGGCTGGACAATAAATGTATTTTTTAAAACTTCTAAATGTTTGCAGTGATTGCTTTGACTAAATCCATGGTGTAGGATGGTGTGCTTTTGGAAACTCACGCTCAACATTGATAATTTAAGTAGCCAAGAGGACACTTGAAATTACTTCTATCACCCTGATGTAGGTTGTTTCCTTAGTACTTGTCTACAAAATATAGTGAATTATAGCAATAAAATCATTCAGTATACAATATCTGTTTAATATAAAACATTTTTCTGCAATGATGTTAATATGGACAATTATAGACTATTTTATGCAAAAGGTTGACAGTCCACATATTAAATCTAATGCAATAAGTTATTAGTGGGCATCTATATGTACCCTGATATGTGTAAAGCCTCATGGGAAATATAAAGAGATATAACATAATCTTTATTTGAGGAAGTTTTAGGTAAAACAAGAACCCGGGAAAAAAGGCAAAAACAATTGGATGTTTTTTGCCGCATTTTAATAATCTCTTCAAAGTGATTACATAACAAAATATGTTTTTATTATTATTTAAGCACCACAAAGTGTGACATGAAATACTACTTGCTGGAAACTAACTTAAAGATATTTGAAAATGTTTCTGGAAAGAAGTATAGTGATCATCTATAAATAAATAACACTTAAGGAAGGAAAACTATTAATATAAATATGTACAAATTGTTAGGTTCTTAAATGAATAATGTCAGGTAAATCAAATAACATTGATGTTATGAAGTTAATTCGGTTTAAAACTAAATAACATACAACTTATTAATCATGCCAGTAACTTTTGTTAGAAATTAGTATAAAATGTAACTAAAATCCTCCAAGTAATTGCGTTGGGAATTTTTGTTTTATCCAACATGGATCCCAGATATTCATTGTGTGATTGATGAACCATTTAGAATCAATGGTATATTGGGAAAATAATTTTTATCCAGTATTAAGTATTATTTAATAGATTCTTACTCATTGGTCAGTGCTTCTTATTTGCAGCTAAGAATAAATCCTCCAGAGCTCAGCGTTTTGAGTCATTAAATCACCTCACCAGCAGGTGGCAGGCACCTAATAGCTGATGAGGTGTGACCTTGGAAGTAGCCCACTTTCCCATTAGCTCATTTTTAATCTCTGAGATGTGTGAACAATTACCTTTCATTATTTTTTTACATATACTCATTTCTTCTGTTCAATTATTCCTAGGGTAATGTTTAAAATCTTTTTTTTTTTTAAATGAGGTGTCTGAGGGGTTTTTTTGTTGTTGTTGTTGTTTTATTTTGTTAGTTATTTAGATAATGGTGGACATCCTGTGTTCGCAAAGGAAAGTTTGTGTGTGTTTGGTTTTTTTTTTTTTTTTAAAGGTTGAATTCACTTCAACTAACAATGCCACAATTCTTTATTTAGGTTCACTATATGTTTGGGACTTACCATGTGGAAAAATTAAATAACAGATTTTCTCTGATTAGCTACTGCTCTCTGTGTTCACTTGAAAACTGCAAGGTAACATGACAATAGCTTCAGAGATCGCTCATTCAGTATTTCAAATCATTTTCCAATGAACTATTACTTTGTTAAAAATCTTCTTAGCATGATGTTTCTAGCTCTTTTATGCTCAACGGTGTCTAAACGGGACACTTTTTTTCTTCTTTTTTTGGCTTCTCTCCCATGGGGAACCTGTGGAGCTATATTCAAGAGGACTTCCCAGTTCAGTTCTTTTTCACTCTGTTCTTATCATATACAGACAGAGTTTGGCTCTCGGTTTCATTTCAATAGCCATTCACTGAAGACCTCCTGTGCAGATAGTGATGGTGCAGGGCGCGGAGATGAGGAAGACAAGGATCCTGCTCACAGGGAACCCACTGAGTTATAGTATATCCCTCTTTGGACTTGTAAAGGTTTTCCTTTATTCTTTCATACTGGAAATGTTATAAAATGAACTGCAGATGACATCATAAGTATTTACAAACTTGAAAAGATAAATGCTATAGATGTACGGTTTATTTAAAATATTCAGTCCAATGAGAATTTCCTTAGGCAGCTTTTTGTTTCCTTGTTTTGGCAAGTGAATTATCAAGGAAATTCACACAGTAAATAGTCCCTTTACTAATTGTGCCAGTTTCCTGGTTCTTGGAATTATGTTTCTCAGGTTTTGTTTGTATGTATATTTATATAGTGTGTGTGTGTGTGTGTGTGTGTGTGTGTGTGTGTACACATATATTTCAAGTCTCTAAACCATATTCCTTATACTTTCACTCAATTACTATTATCTCCACCTAACATTCAGCAGACCAAGCACACATTTAAGTGATTTGCTTAGGTTCGTATGGTTAATCAATAACAGTTTACATTAAAATCCAGGTATTCTGGGGGTACCTGGGTGGTGCATTTGTTTCTTAGTTTTGGCTTAGGTCATGATCTCCGGGCTGTGATATGAAGCCCCATGTGGGGCTAGGCAGTCAGTGGGAGTCTGCTTGAGATTCTCTTCCTCTCCCTCAGCCCACACCCCTGTACTTTCTCCCCCTTCTTCCAATCTCTCTCTCTCTCTTAAATACATACATACATACATACATACATAAGTCTTCCAAAAAAAATGCAGGTATTCTGCTTTTCAGAATCTAGTTTTTAGTCACACTAGTTGTAATCATATAATAACTCAAAATATTATATGATTTGGTAAGCTAAATTGAGACATTTCAGACACTAAATTATTTAGGTTCTCATCAGGATTCTAAACTCAAAATATTTTAACATATCATTGTAGATTTATTTTAAAGGACATTACATACTACAAGAAATCATTTAGTTTTCATCATAATCGGAAGATGAAAATAAATCAGAAATTATTATCTACAGGAAATCTGACTTTATACAATTGCCTACATTTTTTTGATTCTCAAGTTATTGTCTTTAGCTTTACTCCAAGCAAATGGTCTAAATATGAAAGTTTTGTATTTGTATATATTGATTCAGTTGATTTTAGTGATGTTATACAGTTTTCACAAAATAGTCCGACCGAAAGAGAGTTCAATTCCTTTTGCTAAGATTCACTGAAAATTGTAAGCTCCGTCTGTCAGTGGGAACTGTGTTAGAAGAAATGAAATTGAACACAGGGGTAAGTAACAGGATTTACCCATATAGAATCATGGCAGAAACCTTGGGTTTTCTCTTTTGGTGACCTCTCTTTTAAGAAACAAGAAATGCATGCTAAATGTTTTTCTTGAATAAACCACAGCTTTGAAAAGTGGTTGATATAGCCTGAGGTTCTATTGGGGAAATAACGAATCTGTGTCCCACTGTTTCATCTAGCAACTGAAAAGGCATATATATATTAGTGCATGTAGGAGATAGAATATGAAATAGACATTTTAGAAAAATGTCTACTGTATCTTAATGGAGTCACAAATATAATCATAATTAGACTTGCATACATTTTATATTCAATCAAATTAGTTTCAAAAATATTTGTGTGAGTCTCCTTATAGAATTACAGTTAATAAAGAATGATAGCAGAGGGACTACAATCACTAAGTTGCATGCTATTTGAGTATCTGGGAGGACGATTTTTTTAAATATATTTAAAATCACAAAAATTTAGAATTTTCCCAAATAGTACATACTGTATTATTGCTTGCTCCTTTCACAAAGCATATAGGGAAGGTACAGCAATTAAAGAATATTTGATACTTGGGATCCCCCTCTAGCTCTGTGGCAAATGTATATAATGAATTCTAAGCTTTGATATCATGACCACTTCCCTATTTCTTCAAATCTACATACAGTTTTTTTTTTTTTAAATGAGTTTTGTTTCGATTTTTAGAGGGGGTAGGGAGAGAGAATCTCAAGCAGACACCTGGCTGAGCACAGAGACTGACACAGGGTTCGATTTCACAGCCCCGAGATCATGACCTGAGAAGAAAGCAAGAGTCAGACACTTAACCGCCTGAGCCACCCAGGCACCGCTTAACTGAGGTTTGATTGTAGATTCACACTCAGTTGTGAGAGAGAATATAGAGAGATCCCATGGACCCTCGACCCAAATAACATCTTGCAAAGATATCACGACTAGGAAACTGACAGTGATGTAGTCCACGAATCTCATTTGGGTTTCACGAATTTTACATGTGCTCGTCTGTGTGTGTGTGTGTGTGTGTGTGTGTGTGTCTTTTAGTTCTATTTGATTTTATTTCATGTGTAGTTTTATGTATCCATCACCACAGACAAAATACAAAACAGTTGCACCACCACAAGAATCTCTTGTGCTGTCCTTTTATAACCACATCCATGTCCCTCCCACTCCCTCCTACCCCTTACTATCCTTAATCCTTGGTAAACACTAATCTCTTTTCCATCTTTATCATTTTATTATTTCAAGACACTATATAAATGGACTTTATCTGTATTTATAGGGTTTTTGAGTGTATTACTTTGTATGTTTTCTTAGTAGTTGCCCTGAGTATTGAATATACACATGTGACTTACCACAGTCTACTAGTAGCAGTGGTTTACAACTTTGAGTTAAAGTGTGGAAACCTTACTTATTTTCGGTCCTTTTGCCCTGCCCACTTTGTACTTGTCTTGAGTATTCCTTCTATACTTGTTCAACATTGCATCAGTTGATGTTGTAATTTTTGTTTCAACCATCGTATAATGGAGGCAACAAAGGGGAGGGATACTCTGTATTGGATTTACTCATGTTTTTGTTCTTCCAGTTGTCCTTTCTTCCTTCCTCATGCTCCAAGATTCCTTTTTTTCTGTTTAAAGAACTTTATTTAACTTTTCAAGGCAGATCTGCTAGAGAAGTATGTTCTTAGTTTTACTTCTTAGAATACTAACATAATTAAAAAATATTAAAAAAAAATGACCAACAACTAAATGAAAAAAATCCTCAACTGCAATAGCAATCAGGGAAATGAAAATCAAACAGGAATGAGCTATCATTTCCAACCATCAGTTTGGCAAAAATTGAAGAGACTGGTAATAGCAAGTGTTAATGAGGAAGTGGGGGAAATGGTATTTTCCTACACTGTGGATGGTTCATCTGTTTTGGAGAGCAACATGGCAGTATAATTAAAATGTTAAATACACATACCCTATGATCCAAAAATGCATCTTTAGCTATCTAATATAGAGAAATATTCTCACATAAGCTCAATGAGATATTGTTACAGTACAAAAATTAGAAACCATTAATGTCCATTAAAAGCAGTATGGTTAAATATGCTGTTATAATTCTATACTGTGGGTCAGTGTAGCAATTAAAAAAAAAAGCTGTATCAATATATGTCAACATTATGAGGAAAAGCATATTAATGAAAATATATGCCATGCTACATAATATATGTTAAATACCCCCCCCCAAAAAAAGAATATATTTATTCCCTCTTGATTCCTGAAGGTTAGTTTGCCTGGATAAGAATTCACTGTTGATAGTTCTTTTCTTACAGCACTTGAATAATGTGCCATTCCCTCTGGCCTCTATAATTTCAAATAAGAAATCTGTCATTTAAATTGGTATTCTCTTATAGGTTATATGTCTTTCTCTCTGGCTGCTTTCAAGATTTTTTTTTTTTTTTTTTTGTCTTCCAGTGTAATTTTGATGTATTTTGATATAGACTTTCTTGTGTTTATCATATTTGAGATAAGTTTGTCTTACTGATTCTGTACATTTATTACTTTTGGCAAATTTGAAGTTTTGCACTATTATTTCTTCAAATACTCTTTCAGTCCCAGTCTCTTTCACCTGTTTGGTACTTGTGTGGTACCAATATTGGGTATTTGGTTATTCCCTCACAGGTCCAAGGCTCTTTTTTTTTTTCAATCTATTTTCTTTCTCTTATTCAAATTGAGTGAATTATATTGCTTTATCTTTAAGTTTATTGATTCCATCCTCTATTTCATCTCTAGTGAATTATCAAGTCAATCTAGTGAGTTTTAATTTTTGTTATTGTATTTTTGACTTCCATAATTTTCATCTGATTCCTTTTTTTAGAACTTCTTTACTGAGATTTTCTATTTTTTGTTTCAAGATAATTAGTAATTGATTGTTGAAGTATTTTTATGATGGCTTTTTAAAATTATTTGTCAGATAATTATGTTTGTTTCAACTCAGTGTTGGTGTCTATTGATTATGTTTGCTCATTCAAATTATGATTTTCCTGGCATTTGGTGTGACCAGTGGTGTTTTTATCACATCCTGGTCATTTTTGCTATTATGTTAGGAGACTCTGGATTCTATCTTAATCTTCTAGGAAGGAGTACTTCTGTTTAGGTTTAGCAAACAGGTGCTGACTTACATTTTCAGGTCATATGTTGACTAACAATTTACTTTTCAAAGCCAAAGGGTGCTATTTAGTCAGCTTGAGGTGTCTAGTTCTACTGGGGGTTGAACTGGTCTCCACTGGTGCCACTTAAGGAGGCAGAGGAGCTTCCTCAGGTCAGGCTGCCTGAATTCTCTAGTAGGGGTAAGCGGTTCTCTAGCTCATGGGAGATCACTTTAGGGGTGGGGTTCTTGTCAGAGATGGATCACCCCTCGGCCCCTACTGCCCAAGTGATCACTGTCTCTAGGCATTGAAAGGGAGTCTCCAGCCCAGTGGAGAAAGAGATTGATTGCCATGGCTATTTGTAGTCAGTGATGCTCCCACTTGATTCCCCTTGCAGGTGGCCCAGTGTCTCCCAGAGATACTGGAGGGTTCCTATTTGATATGTGATAAAAAATGAGTCTACCTAGGCCACCTGCTGTTGCTATGTTGTGGTTGGGAGAAGTCAGGCCTCAACTGCCTTTTATTATTGTCTGGGGAACCACCGTGTTATTCCTCAGGTCCTAGTGTCCCTAAACCAGTCTTCTTTCCTCTGTCTTTCGGAGTACTCCTTTCTTTGCCTTTTGCTTAACTCTGAGCTTTATAGCTGTACTTAGTAGGAAATATAATGATATTTAAACTTTTTAATATTTTTCCAAAAATGAATACAAGAAGAGCATGCTAAGAGACCTTCTGTGAAAAAAGAAAAACCCTGTGATAGAAAAGGTGGTATGAACCAAAGGATATATTGAAAGTATTTAACAGCTGGTACACTAGAGGTTCCAATCAATCAGAGCAAATTTAAACATTCAGTACCTTACAGGTGTTTTTCAGCTGAAAGCTCAGGTTTACAGGAAGTTCAACAGGTTTCTCTACTGTAGAGAATATGATTTTAATATGCTAATGTTCATTGTTGGTGTCTTGGAAGGAATACAGCAATCATAGTTTTCCCAAATTTATCTGTGCATAAAAGTGAAACCTTCTGTGTATCTTGTTTTTAGTACTAGCATTCCATGAAAGCCTGTGGAGGAAAGTCATTTTTATCACCACAAACATCTACCTCATCTGAAGTATTGTACTAGATGCAATCATTTAATTAAAAAGTTGTTTCTGAGAACATTAAGGAACACCTAATTCTACTTTGATTTTTTAAAAAAATCTGATAAAATACTTCCATATATTTAAACCTTCCTTTAAACTATATCAGGAAATAAGATTTAGATGTATAGCTAAAGACAATGTTTATTGTGTTGTGCTAAAAATATTTAACAGTACTTTTTCTAATGTTGTTATTTGCATTTTCAATATTTTCTCTTTCCAGCTTTAAGGGACAACAGGATTGAGCTGGTTCGAGCTTCCTGGCATGAATTAAGTATCAGTGTCAGTGATGTGTCTCTCTCCGATGAAGGGCAGTACACCTGTTCCTTATTTACAATGCCTGTCAAAACTTCCAAGGCCTATCTCACCGTTCTGGGTAAGTGCAAGGGACTAACACTATGAGATCACAAGCTAAAGCAACATGATTCAACAACAAATATATGTTCTGAGGATCATATTAATAGATATAGTTTAATCCCTTCTCTGCTACATTATAACAAAAGGCATTTAAAAACCCACTTAGTCACTTTCCCAATTTTAGAAATAGACCAAGGGAGGTGTAAGGATTTGTATGACTTCTCAAGGGCATGCAGCCATTTGTTTCTTAGCCAGCAACAGACACCAGGTTTCTTGATTTTCAACCAAATTCCTTTGTGTCATCTATATATTGTATATATGGTGAATCTTTTATAAAGTAATAGAATAATGAGCAGAGTGAATTCAATGTGCCTATGGGGTGGTCCTCCATTTTATTATTTAAGCCATCTGATGGGAGCCTTCTCCAATATCTTACAGCTTCCAAATATGACTTCTTTGTGTGCATTAGTGCATTTAAATGACCCTGATGTTTCTGTGTCTTATCTTTTAATATTGTAGATTTTCTAAATTCTTAAATGAAGTACATAATGTCACTCTCCATGCAACTTGTAGCTTTGTTGTGGTTTTATTTTCTAAATATTGGGCCTTTCCCCCAAAGATTAAAGTGATATAAAAAAAATTACATTCTCAGAGATTCCAAGGAGATCAAGTTGCAGCTAAGAACTCTGATTCTGCAGATGTCAGTGGCCCAATCAGCTGAAATTGCTGCAGTTCATTGAAACACACCTGTATACTGAACAAGTTAGAGGAATTTAAAAGATTGATTTTTTTTTTTTTGCCCCTAGCTTGCCTTCCTTTTTTGATAGATAAAGGCATAACATTGCATATAAAAGAACTAATGCATGCTGTTCTGTTCGGTAGGAATATTAAAGTTAATCCAGCTAGTGAATTGGTTTTGTACATACAATGTGAAATATGTTTCTTTGCAAGTCCCACTGGGACTGTTTTATAAAAATCTTCACGTTTGCCACTGTAGACAAAATATATCCACTAAAATGGAGTATTTCAAGATAACAACTGCCTAAGGTTAAAGTATTGTTCTGTAGAGAGACACCTTGAGACCCCAAGAATAGACAACTGGCTGATTTCAGTTTATTAAATGATAGTGTGGCATAGATTTAAAAAAATATGAATATGAAAGGAAAAAAAATATCCAACTGATTGGACCATGTTGACCTATCTTTATCATTATTGTTCCTGTTGTTTTTTGTATTTCTCTTATTGGTGATTTCCAACATTCTTACATTTTTTTCCCTTTCAAATTGAATAAAATACTACAATAATATTCAGTTTGCCTTTATTATTGAATAATTTTAGAAGAAACTTTAATAAACCTCTAGTGTGACAACAGAATATTATTGCCCAAGAAATGTGTAATGTTCTATTATTTAAATCACCCATGTACTGTCCCTGCATATTAGGTATCTGCTTAGTTATTAGATGATTTGGACTAGAAAAGGTACTAGTGGTTAGCATTAAACATTAAACATAATATGCATCATGCTTCCCAAAACTACTATTGCATTTTTAATACAAATAACATCAAGATATCCTTTAGAAGAATCTGAGAAGTTAATATGGTTGCAATTATTGGAAAATCTCTTATTCTAAAATGCATTTCTTGAACAAAGTACATAGAGGATAATATTATATTTTTAAGCCTTAAGAATTATGAAATCAGGAATGCAAAGTGCTATTTTAGTTAAATCACAATTTGCTAAAAAATAAAGAAATGTGCTTTGTGGATTTTTTCCCCATTGCAAACAATCTACCTTCTTAAATCCTATACTGATAAATCTTAAGATATATTGAATGGGTGTTTCTAAGATTTACAAAGAGTATTTTTGCAGGTAAAGCTTTAAAAGCTACTCTGAACTAAATGCATTTTATTTCATTTTTTTTATTATATTAAGTTAGTCACCATACTGTACATCCCTGGTTTCTGATGTAAAGTTGGATGATTCATTAGTTGCGTATAACACCCAGTGCACCATGCAATACGTGCCCTCCTTACTACCCATCACCAGCCTATCCCATTCCCCCACTCCCCTCCCCTCTGAAGCCCTCAGTTTGTAAAATGCCTCCTGGATAATACACACACACACTGCATATATACAGTAGTTCCCACCCCACCCTCATCTACTATTTCACCTTCCACAGTTGTTACCCACGATCAGCTGAGGTCTGCAAGCAGATGATCCTCCTTCTGTCTTATTGTCAGGCCAATAGTAGCCTAATGTTACATCGCAATGCTTACGTCATTCGCCTCACTTCCTCTTATCACACAGGCATTTTATCTTCTCACATCCTCACAAGAAGAGGGGTGAGTAGAGTACAATATTTTGGGGGACCACATTCACATGACTTTTATTATGGCATATTGTTATAATTGTTCCATTTAGTTATTAATTATCATTGTTAATCTTTTACTATGCCTTATTTATAAATTAAACTTTACTTTAGGTATGTATGTATAGAAGAAAAATATAGTATATATAGGGTTCTGTACTACCCACAATTTCAGGCATCCACTGGGAGTCTTGCACTGTATCTCCTGCACATAAAGGGGACTACTGAATATATATATGTATATGTCTGTGTATATAATATATACACACACAATTTTTATGTATACATTATATAGATATTTTAAGCAGTTTATTTTATTATATAACACTTTACTATTTTTGATTGAAGATATTCTTAATTAACAACCCATTTTAGTTTTGTGAAAGTAATAGTCATAAGATTGAATAAGCCCTGGAACAATTGATGTTGACACCATTTGCTTAAATTTCAGGTGTTCCTGAGAAGCCTCAAATTAGCGGATTTTCATCACCAGTAATGGAGGGAGACTTGATGCAGCTGACTTGTAAAACATCTGGTAGTAAACCTGCAGCTGATATAAGATGGTTCAAAAATGACAAAGAGATTAAAGGTAAAGAATGGGGAAAGGACCCCAAGTCAAAATTAATGTGCTGTGACTAGTATGGAGTGTTCGGTGCAGGGCATTTTACATTTTCTTTTTTAAACTACAGTCACTTTCTGATGAAGTGTAATTAAATCAGATTTATCCATTTCTTAAATTCGTTAATTCTACAAGGTATACTAACATAATCTCTGTGTGCCCCATTTTCCTCTTATGTATAACAAATCTAAAAATAATATATACCTCATGGAAAAGTTGGAGAAATAAATGAGTTAATGTATAAAAAATGCCTAGATTCATGCTTGAAAAGTAAGCACTAAGTACGTTAGATATTATTATTTCCAAAATCCTTTTATAGTATTTAGATTACAGACAGAGAAATTCCATGAATTATGTCTTCAATTTGTAGGTTTCAGGAATTATAAAGTTCTAAGAACAAAGTTGGCTAAACATCAATAAATCTGATTCCTAGTAGTTCTCACAGAGAGCAAAGAATATTCATCTTAGTAGAAATGGACAGTAGTTTATATATTAAGGATAGCTCTGCTCTTCATGCACTTACATTTAAACACATAAACACACACATAAATACTTTAGCTGGGAAATAAGTTTATAGGGGAGATGCCTAGTGAGGTTGTTTGTTTCTTCTGTTTTTTTAATTTTTCTAAACCCCACATACAGCTATCTTGGACCTGATGTCAGATGTACATTAAAATCCAACAATTGTTTATGATGATTGTTAAAAATGTTTCCTATGTACATAGTAATGATGTATTATTCTCAAGGTAACCTGCTAGGGGATAGGTTTTTGCAAACCATTCTAATTATCTTAACTTGTAATTCAAATATCTTATGTTAGATTAATAATAATTCTTACTAATGGGTATATAAGCCCAATAGAAATGATAATACAGTATAGGATTATATGATATAAATAATATAATACAAGATTGCCTCTATTACTAAGAAATTATTCATTTCTAATCCATTCAATTATTCTCTTTCCTATTTTAATTACTCTTTCTGCACATTTTTCCCCAGAGAAAGACTTTTCTGTAATTTCTCTCCAATCACCACTTTTGTTATAAATCTTCTATTAAATACATCTTATTAAACAAAATTTGGAGAAATACAAGCCCCCAAGACACAAGTTAGACATGTTGCTATGCTAAGTTAACTTTTCTTTTAGTATATAACCTGATCATATACACCACTAGGGCTCAGTAACACCCATTCTAATTCTGCCTTTGGGATGTGTTTGTTTAGGCATGTCTGGACTTGGTTAGATCTTTGCTAAATGGACCCTCTACGTTGCTTCCAGAGTTTACCATACCATGATAAGAATCTGATCCAGCCACTTTTTCTGTTTAAGCAGTTCTGATCAAAAGCCCTAACCCGTAGAATAAAATTTAAATCTGACTTCCTTGGCCTGTGAGAAAGCTCCAGTCAGTGAATTCTTACACGTCACATATCTCATTCTGTGTGAAGGTCGTGGTTTATGCTAAAATGTTCTTAAGTACTCTCCTTCAGTTGTTTTATTATCCACATTAATTCTGACGTAGTTTGTTGCTCTCAATTTCTTAGCATTTGTGTTTCGAGGGTTTGTTCATATTCTCAGGGAAGTCAGAGATTATCATACTAATACTTCATTAATATTGATTGGTTGTTTTTAACATTGTAGCCTGATGAGAAATCTATAATGTACTCATATTTTAGAATATACCTTTTTTTTTTTTTTTTGACAAATTTGGCTTCTGCTCTGAATGCCAAACAGGTTCAATTCTATCCTAGGTAAGGAGGAGATTTTTGTTTATATGTAAAAACATAAAAAGTTTGATCCTATAAACACCATACTTGAAAATCATCTAAGTCAAGACTAGAAAAAAAAATCAAAAGAAGAAAACCATATGCAGAATCAGCATATGGTTCTGTGCGCCACTCAGAAGTAGTGAGGCCGCCTTTATTTCTGCGTTCTCCGATGTGTGGCTCCCATTGAGAGAGATTATCCCTAAACTTGCATTCATCTACATAGCTTTTTTTTTTTATAACTCTTCTTTTGCATGTTGATATAGTTTGTCTTCACAATTATATGGTGAACTTCCTGAGTGCATTAAACTATTTTTATAGGTGTATATGCAAATATGCTGTGTGAGGTACTCTGCACCGAATGCACATTTCATTACTCTTGCCATCCTCTAGAAATGCTAAGTGGAAGTTCACTCTAAAATCCCTCAGCAAACACTCCTCTCTAAAAGGAACATTCCATCCTTATCTTGCACTCTTGTCTTTTCAAAGATCAAAATTTGACTTCCTATTACCATTTAACAATTTTTACTATAATATCACTTGACACTTTTTAAAAAGATAGTCCCTAGTGTAAAGCAATGGGAAAAGATAAGCTAATCAAATCAAATTAAATTCAATTGAATAAGAAATTGTTAAAATGCTTCCCAATTACTCAGAGTTCTATCATGCATGAGTGAAGATCCAAATGAAGAAAACAAGAACCTTGACCTGGAGATGTTTAAGATGTCGTTAGGGTGATAAACAAGCTACGGAGAATATATTCCTCTAAAGAGGAATTATAACTGATGTAAATCCCAGTTATTACAGTCAAGAGAAAGGATTATTTTTCTTATGTTTTAACTAAGCATTGGCCAGGTCAGCATACTGACACTGTGTTAAGTTTCAGTCTCTGTATAATGGATGTATGGACCTTCAATGTGACTTCTGACTTCAGTATGAGTCATTTTTCTGTTCGTTTTCTTTTTTCCTCCATCATTACCTAACATATGAATTTAATTTCAAAGTTTCTGGGTAAAAGTTGTTTGAAAGTCATAGCTGAGCATGTTTTCTTGGTCACAATATTTCCATATTAGATTCTGGAGCACTGGTTCTCAAACTTGAGCAGACACCATCACCTACAGTGCCTGTTAAATCTCAGATTATAGGGCCCTGACCCCAGATTTTCTGATGAAGTAGGTCTCAGCTGAACCCGAGAACATACATTGTCAGCACTGTGTCACATGTATGAGTGATGCTGATGCCCCTGTTTGGGAACCACACTGCTATAGAGAACATAAAATTACGAAGCATCAATAACTTATATAAAAGTCTTGCCTCTGTCTCTGAACTTTACAATCATCACCAGTATATGAGAAAACTAATGTTTTCCTCAAAATGCTGTTGCAAGGACTTTGTTTGAACTAATATGTAAAAAGTGTTCTCGTAGTATGAGGAATCACTAAAAACATCTTAGACATGATTATTATTACATTATTATTATTACTATTATTATTATCATTACTATCTTCAGCAAACCATGATTAATGAGTTGTACCAATCCCTGAATTAGTCCTAGAAATACAAACAAATAAAACAAAATCGTTCCTTCACATTTCGCATTTCAGGGCTCGACATATAAGATTTAACAGCTATCATAATAGATACATGATCTGGCTATAGATTTTGTACAAAAAAAAAAAAAAAAAGCAGAGAGCAGCCCTACTTTGTGGGAGAGGTAAAGACTTAATAGTTCATTGATGAATGCCGGCACTTAGTAAATAGTTGTTAAATAAATAAGCAGATCTTAAACAATGAATCTAATTCATCATAGGGGTTGTGGGTACAAGTGGGTAGTAGAACATTCTAAGGAAAGAAACCGTGTATTTGTGCAGAGTAAAAACATATTTGAAGTAACCATGGAACCTTCTGTGTGATATAGATGTGAGAGGTAAACAGGAAGGCCGGGGCCAATTAAATCTTGGAAGATCTTTTATTCCATATTAAGCATTTTTTAATTTATTCTGTAGGCACTGGTTGAGACTTTTTTTTTCTACAGGCTTTAAAGAGTAGACTGAAACATAATTTTCATCCATCCTCCCCCTCGTCCCCCCCACCATGAGTCTAACTCAGAAATCCCTTTGGTGCCTCTAGATAGCTCTGTATTCAAAACCGTAGGTGGTTTCACTGCAGCTTTTAATCTTCTGTGTAGCAAGGAAGTCTGAATATTTGCCATTTAGTGTGGGGAAAAGATGAACATCGCCTTTTTAAATTTACCAGCTCCCTGAGAACTTATATTTTATAAACTTTATAAACTTTTATAAACTTTATTAATTTTTCATTTCATGTATAAGATTATTAATTTGTTGTTTGAGCAGTTATTATCATAAAATCTTAAGATTTCTTTTCCAGCTACTAGCTTTTACATTAAGGTATTAGGCAGAATTCCATGACAACTCTCAATGACCTACATCCTTATATAATCTCGTCCCCTTGAGTGTAGGAGGGACTTGTGAGTGTAATGTATGTGATATCACTTCCTGGATCATGTTGCCTTATATGGCAAAAAGGATTTTACAGATATAATTATGTGTCCTTTTTGAGTTCATTAAGGGGAGATTGTCAAAGGCAAACCTTTTGATAAAATGAGGTGAGATCTTTGTAAAGGAATGAAGTGTCAAAGAGACATTCTCCTCTTGGCCTGGAAGAAAGAAACAGCAATGTTGTGAACTGTCTATGGGGGTCGTGTGGCAAAGAGCTGTGGGTGACCCTAGTTGCTGAAAACAGTTCCTGAGTGACAGCTAGTCCCCAAATGGGGACCTCAGACATTCAGCCTCAAGGAAATAAATTTACCAACAACCAGTGAGCTTGAAAAAGACCCTAAAACTCACGTGGGAATCATAGCTCCACCCAATACCTTGAATTCAGTGTCATGTGGTAACACTGACAAGAGGACCAGGCTAAGCCTTCTCTGGAAAGGCTTAATCCATGGAAATTGTGACACAAAAAGTGTGTGTTGCTTTAAGCCATTAAGCTTATGATAATTTGTTTTGTAACAATAACAGAAAACTGAGATCTAGAGAGGCAGAGTAATTTCTCATGGTCATACATCTGGCAAAGACTGGACTTGAGTATTCTAAGACCTAGCACTTGAGTATGGGGAGAGATCTGAAGGCTGGAAGAGTATTTAAGGGATGTTTCAGGCATGAGCTAATAAGGCACTGACCTAATGGATACAATGGAATTTTTAGTTGGAATAAAATGGATTTTTTAAAAATAGGATGGATTTGAGAGGGAAGACAAATTTCAAATGAACTTGGTGAATGATTCTGAGAGATGAAGTAAAAACAAAGGCAACAATAATATAACTTCAATGTTTGAGTGATCTGAGTAATGAACATGTGGAAATAAGAGAGGTATTAGGAAAAACTAGTCAAAAATATGTGATGTTTTTATTCAATATTTATTAAAATGTTGAAGTAATTATGTAGAATCTAAAAATTGAGCTTAGTAGGCTTTTGGAGTTAGGTGACTTATGCCTAGGAAAGGGATTTTGACCATACAAAGGTTTATCATCTCACAATGAGGGACGTTTTTAGTTTTAGCCTTTTAATATATATGCTGCCGAAGCGAGCACAGTTTTAGCCTTTTAAAATAGTCATAGCTTTTCATGTGTGCAGTACTTCCTCCCTACCCTCAGAATTATGCTACGAGGGACATGCGTATCCAGCAAAGCCTGGCTTTGTGGTGAGTCATTGAAGCTTGTCGGTACCTAATAGTATTCCCTGTATTCTACCACTGTTATTTACTTATTATACATTGTGTGTTTCAAATGTGTGACCATCTCGCTTAAGTTGACTTGAGCTGTGTTTCCCTGTGTGAACAGGGTTTTTGACATATACTATAATGTCAATCAAAAATAATGCAACAGCTCATTTTCAAGTTGGCTAAATGTAGTGTAATTTTACCGTAAGACTAGTTAGTAAATACTTTTCAGCATTTGGAAGCATGAGAGTGATTTTCTGAATGCTGTGTTTCTCAAAAAGTAGCCTTTGGATTGCCTAGATTAGAATCACCTGAGGTGCTAGTTAAAAAAATGCCTATTCCTGGTCTCAATGCAGACTTTTAAAATTAGAATTCCTGGATGTTAGGCCTAGAAATCCTATTTATTAAGTACCTCTGGTGATCCTTAGCTCACTATTTTTTGAGAATGCACAGGATTAGAGACCACTAAGCCAAGTATTAGTAGATATTCAAGGAAACAAAGGAAGGGGGTTCCAATCTACTAAATTTAGAAAATAATTCTTAATATTCCATGTACATTATAAGTCTGTTCTTACAAGGAGATTCTGTAAAACCGAGTCAAAATAAACGTTAGCATTTGCACTTTTCTGAGTATTAGTGTAAAACTTCCATTAGCCAACATCTTAGCAATATTCTTTAACCACATAATTGTTTTTATTTGTTTCATTTTTTGTTGTTTTGTATTGAATTCTATGAAATCTACTTAGAAAAATAGTAGATTATATATATTTAATTTACATATTCTGTTCAGTGTTGCAAAACTAGATTTGGCCTAATGCTTCATTTTTTATGTTTTTACGAAGTTTTACAAAACTTTAATTTGAATGAGAGAAATAACAACATGTAATACAGGGATTGTGAATTCTCTGAAGCTTAACATAAAAGAAAATAAAAAGGAAAGACTTGTGTCCCCTGAGTTTAAAGTCATTTATGATAAGGATTAACCCAAAGTATTAATATTTAAACTTGTACACCATAAATCATGATTTTTCGTGTTCTTTGTTTATACTTACCACTTTGGAAATGTCCTTGCCATTTAAATCTGGATCATGCTGGACATGTAAGAGGAGAAAAGAAAATAGCAGTAACAATATCTGCATGTTGTGTGTGTATCTGTGTGTGTGTGAGACAACTTGGACAATCTGGAAGTTTCTGAATGCTGTGAAGTTTATTCCCTCAAGATGCTATAGGAGACACTATGAGATACATAAGACATCTTATGGAAAAAGATTAAAACTATTGTTTCATGTGAATGTGGATGGTTGATAAAAGCAAATAATCCCCAAAAAACATTGAGAAACTTTCTTTTTAATTTTTTTTAAAACAGCTTTATGGAGCTATAATAAACAGAAAACAATATACACATATTTGAAGTGGACAGTTTGGTATATTTTCACACTTGTATATAGTGATGAAACCTCACCACAGTCAAGATAATGAACATATTCATCATCTACAAATGTTTGTTCATACTCCTTTATAATCCTGTCCTCCTGACCTTCTCTGCTCACTCCCCACTGCATGCTCAGATCAGAACCACTGTTCTGAATTATGTCATTATAGATTAGTTTGCATTTTCTAGAATTTTGTATAAATAGACTCACTTAATATTCTTTTTCTTCTGATTTTTCTCAGCATAAATATTTTCAGATTCCTCCATGTTGTTGCATATATAAAAGTTGTTCCTATTTATTACTGATAAGTATTCTGTTGTATGGATCTATACTATAATTTGTTTATCCATTTACCAGGTGACAGACATTTGGGTTGTTTATAGTGTGGGGCCATGACAATTAAGCAGTCATGAACATTTGTGTAAACTCTTTATATGCATATATGCTTTTATTTCTCTTGGAAATGACTAGGACCAGAATGATGGGGTCATATGGCAGACCTATTTTCAATTTTTAAAAACATTTCCAAACTATTTTCCAAAGTGGTTGTACTACTTCATGAAGTCCGGCCTTTTTATTTTATCATTATTTATTTTTTTACTTTTATGAATCATGCTTTGGTGTTATAGGCATGTATTTTCGCCTAACCCAAATCATAAGGAATTACTTCCATAAATTTCATGTTTAGGTTTTGGATGTATTTTGAGTTGTTTTGTATTTTCAGTGCCTTTACCTTTTATTTCTCTCAGCTGTATTATTTCTAGGTTAGTTTTGATTGATTGATTGATCTCATTATAGATAACATTTTTCTGTTTCTTTGAATATAGTTTTTGATTGGATTTCAGACATTGTGAATTTTACCTTTTCGGTGCTGAATATTCTCATATCTCTATAAATATTATCACGCTTCCTTCTGGTTAAGTTGCTTAGAAAGAGTTTAATCCTTTTAGAGTTTTTTAAAAAATTTCTTAGGCAAGATCAGAGCAGTATTTATTACAGGAATTATTGTTTTCTCATTACTAGGGTAAAATCCTTCTGAGTGCCCACAGTGCCAGTTATGAGGTTTTTCAGTCAGGTTGGTTCCCAGCTCTGCGTGAGCATCATGTGCTATTTCCTCTAATCCTTTTAGATGGTTCTTGTCCCAGCTGATCAGCACTTCCTTTGCTGAACACTGGATGAGACACTGAAGATGTCTGGAGTTTTCTCTTGGTGCAACTCTCTCTTTTCTCTTTTTTGATATTCTTCCCCACTAACTTTAATTGAGTAATACTTTTATTTAATGGCAGTGTATTTGATTGTGTCTGTTTACTTGTTTGTTTTAAGGTGATATAATGAATTTAAGAGGATACACATGAAGAAGGGTGAAATGTATCTATACTCACTTTGACAGAATGTTTGACTTTTGAAGTGACACTCACTCTTATTTTATGAGCAGGGTGCTGGGGGAGTGATGGCCGCCCCTGGTTTTCTTGACTTGCCTCTCTGGCTTGAAATGTCTGCTTTATGAGTGACCTGGGGCAAGACCTACTAAGGTCTTTGTATTCTTGGCCTATGAGTCCGGACTAGGTAGAGAAAGAGAGCCCCAGCTTCTCAGCCACACTCACTTGGAATTGTGTCTCTGCAACCAAGAGCAGGAGTGAGGGGAATACCTGAGGGAGGCTGCCTGGCTCTACTGAGAAAATACTGTAGCCTTTGAAAGGTCACTGGTGGGGAGGAGGGGTCCCATCTTCTTTGTTACATTCACCAGGAGGCAAGCCTCCCTTGTGCTAAGTTGGGATGTGGGATGAAGGTAAGGATCAGGTTATATCTTAAGTACCACAGACCCTTTTGTTCTTACTAAGATGTAATAGATTTTCTTGAATAATTGCTTCTTAATTTGCTGTATACTATTAGCACATTTTTTAAGAGAACATAAATGTGTATGTATTTAAATAATTTTCACTAGTTCTGGTTGTTTCACTGGAAAGGGAGTCTGCGGAGTCCCTTATACTGATATTGTGGAAGTCACCCTCTGATATCTTTTTTATATTATGCCTTTTTACAATGTTGACTCATAAATTATTCTAATAAACACCTCGCATTCCTTTATTTATTCGTATAAATTGTTTCATCTCTCATTTCCTGACATTTTTTTCACAAAATACAACTCTATTTCTCTTCTTGACCATTTTATATTAGAAATTTATTTCTTGCCTCTATAGGAAATGAAACTATTCCATAATTTCCCTTTTCCTGGTAATTATAGGTAATTTTTAATGATGTTCTGCTTTTTTTCATGAACTTTAAATGAAATGATCATGTATGAATTTTAAGAAGTGATTTAATAGTTTGATATATTTTTAATTCAGTTATTTTTTAGTTTTTTTTTTAAAGATTTATTTATTTTAGAGAGAGACAGCATGGAAGTGGGGGTAGAGTCAGTTTCACAACTAGGAGATCACGACCTAAGTTGAAAGCAAGAGCTGGGTGCTTAACCAACTGAGCCACCCAGGTGCCCCTTTAATTAGTCTTTTTAAAAATTATATTGCTCATCTTTTTTCTTCCCCTTTTTTATATACAGTTAAGTATGTCTGAACTCTCACCTTTGGGAAGTTCTGACACATGGAACTCTGATCTAGTTGGGCTGCACTAAGGATTGCTATGCTTAGAGAAAATAGTGAAAGGAAGAACTGAAAGGCAAACACAGGATAAATACAATTCTGAGTAAAAGAAAAGAAGTGACAATCAATCAATAGTAATCAATGAGAGTAGAAAAAGGTAATAAAACAATAGAACTGCATCAGATAAAGATTACTTATTTACATTTAGTGTGTTTGGTTTCCAGTCTTTGATGATGTATCTCTAGCTTCTGTGCCCTTCCAAAACAGAAACTGCTAACTTATTCAGAGGTTAGACCAACAACGTCTTCAGTTTTTCAGGAGAGTGGTGATAGAAGGATTTATTTTATTTTATTTTATTTTATTTTATTTTATTTTATTTTATATTTGAGAGAGAGACAGAGGGAGAGAGCAGAAGCAGGGGGAGGGGCAGAAGGAGACGGAGAAGCAGAAGGAGACGGAGAAGCAGGCTCCCTGCTCTACTCCTGAACATGGACATGGGGCTGATCCCAGGACCCTGAGATCATGACCTGAGCCAAAGTCAGATGCTTAACTGACTGAACCACCCAGACCTGATAGGAGGACTTAAAAAGAAATCCACTACAAAGAAAAATGGTAAATTGACAACGCCCACAAGTTACACACGTCAATATGGAATGAATCTACTCACTAGACTAAGGAAAGGAATGCTTTACCTGACTGAATATGGCCATTATTTTAATTAATTAAGAACAGACTTATTAAGCATCATTTATGTTCCAGACCCTGTCCTATATGCTGGATAGGAAAACTACGCAGAAGTATAACAATTAAGAATATTTGGAGAGAAAAGAAAGAAGAGAGATAAGAAGGGAGAGGAATAATGGAAGAGAAACAGAAAAAAATAGAAAAAAGCGAGAGAGAAATAAAATTAAAATTCCCAATTATCCTTTATTTTATGGATAAGTGAATTATTTTGGACCTTGTGAATGTCCTAGTGGATAATTGGAATTTAAAAATGATATGTTGTTCAGAAAACAATATAACCTGTTGAAAACTGATTGATAGAACTATTGTAGTACATGGTACAGAGAAACATTATACCATTCAGAAAGCTAATTTCTCAACACAGATGTTTTACTGAGGCAAATGATTTATTTTCACAATAGGTACATGAGGGATAGGTTGATTTTTCCTACATGTGCTCAATGCTACGAGAGATCAGAAAATAAATTCTTTGATGACTGGAAAATGGCATCATCCTAGGTGTCTCAGAGGAGTCACTTTTGCTGCTTATAGAATTTACTCAAATGGATATATATTTTTATTTTCTTATAGAGTTTACTCTAATTAATGAGCTCTAAATTTTTTTTCTGGTATCTTTTATCATCTTTTTTGGGCCTGCAATAAAACACTTTTTAAAATAGAAAATAGAAGAAATCTTTCAGTCTTCAATAGAAGAAAGGACGTTACAACTTACACAAATAGAGTGAGTACCCCGAGGCATCAGAGTTAAAGTCAGGTAATTTTTTTTCAGTCAGATGGTGTAATCTTTTTGGTTCAGCCTAAAAAAACCCAAACAAACAAAAACCAACCAACAAACAAATAAAAAAAAAAAAACCATAGTGCACAAAATATAAAATCTTTTCTTAGAAAGTGGTACAAGTGAAAGTTGACTTCTCGTGTCCAAACTTTTGGTTAATGGCACTGAGTTTCACTCAACCTACTCTCAAGTGAAGAGAGGTTATTATAAGGTTTTACTGACCATGGCCAAATGAAAGGAACACGAGGGAGCCTAGTTGTAGCCATTAAAGTTATTCCCTGGATATAAAGAATTCACTGATTGACTGGCTTCATAGTGACTTATTTCCTTTCTGTCTACAGTTTCCACCAGCTACCTGCTTCTTCCTCTATTTTGCACCCTTTTTTCATGCCTCATGAATTATGTTCTCTCATGAGATTGGCTAAATCATGGTTTTCCTAGGACAAGCTGTGGGATATACGTATGCATGCATGCTCAAAAACGTCTTTTTAACTTCAATTTTTTTTAATTCTTCAAGGTTTTAAATCATGTTAAGATATATGATAAAGAATCAGAAACAACCTAGTTTAATTACAGTGTTTCTTCTTGAAGATAAAGCCTCATGCTTGTCACCCTGGAGATTAGTCACCCTGGACTCACATACCTCTTCAGGTTTAATCATACCTGGCTTGAAGCATGTGCTACAGAACATGGCAATGAATAGGCAAGGAATGTCTACAAAAGAAATTAGATAGGAGAGGAATTTACTGTTAAAAGGCAAACCTGGTTATGGAAAACACTATGAATTCACATTCAATAAGTATAGGTGCTATAGAAGATTATAACTTATGTTCCCATTTTGATAAAATTTTTAGATTTTATGCCTCTAATTCCATTAGATATAAAATATTAAGAAGTCCCTAATAAAATATTTTGGTCTGGGATTAGATTTGCAAAAAACTATTATTTCTTCCCCTGCCTACCTCTATTTTGGAGTTTTGTATTTATGAATAACAGGTAGAGTGTAAACTAAGCCGAAATTGCCCAAGATAAATTTCACAAACTATGCAGGATATACCTCACAGCTCAGGAACATGTTGTATAAGTCAGAAAGAGGAAGACCTTGTTGAAACTGACAAACACTATATTTTAGTTCATTATACTAATATTGTAAAAATAATAAGTAATATTCATATTGCTGCTGATTATTCAAAGACAGTGATAATAATGTAAGGAAGATTTTCTTGAAGACAAGCTAGTCTTTATCTTGGTTCTCACAACAATTATTAACTAATGTTCTCAGTACCCATTTTTCTCCAAAATAGTCTATCTCCCATACTCTTTTCAAAAGATATATCTGATGGGGTGAAGACCAGAGAAAAGATCAGGTATTAATTCTTAAACTGTTATTCTCTGGTATTTTGAACATACCAATAGTTTTTAAAATATTTAAATAATTTATTTATATATCTGTCTACTTCACCAGACTGGGATTTATTTCCTCACCTAGCTTTTTATATGTAGAATCTGACATGGTGTCAAGCACATGGTAAAAGCTCAAGGTTTTTATCTAGAGAATAAATGAATCACTTATGTTAAAGTGGTCTCAGAATTTACCTTAATAATTTTTAGAGGTGGTGACTTTTTTACTGGATGCTATCTTGGAAGAAGCAAACTAGTTCTAAATGTTCTTCTAAGGTACAGGAAACTAAATACAGAGTTGAATAAATATAAATATAGAATTAAATATGGAATCAATCACTAGGGTGAAAGTGACCTAAGATTTTACCTTAATAATTTTCAAAGGAGATGAGTCTACTTCTTACCGATTGCTTTACTGGACTCAGCGATATAGTTCTTTGTGTTCTTCTAAGGTATTAAATATTAACAGATATTTGAATGTTGCTGAGCCATTAAACAATGATCGAACTAGGTCCAGTTTTTGTTTTTGTTTTTGTTTTGAAGGAGAGGGACCCTTACAACTCATTATGTGCTAGAAGGATTTGCATTAATAAAAAAAAAAAAACAATGATTAACATAAAAGTTAATGAAACTGAATTTGGAATGACAGCTAAATTAGTAAAGAAAATAAGATGAAACCCAAAGTGAGATTAGCAAGTGAATTCTTTTCGTAAAGTCTTTCACATTTGCTAATGGTGGGTGACAAACTTTTTTTGTTGGTACTTTTAGCTACTACAAAGAGAGAGACATGATCAGTTAATTATTAGGCCCACAAAACAGTGTACAGAATAGGTCTAACATTTTCTGGTACTGAGAGTCAGGAGACAAAGAGAATTCCTCTCTGAATCCACATGTTTCAGACAAATATGTATGTATTGAATGGAGTCGGGGTATATATAACAAGATCCATACAGCGTGTATTTATAGTACCTTTCAATGCAGACCTGTGGGATGATATGTAAGAGACACCTGATCAAAGAATAACATTCTGCCTGTCTGAATAAATCGAAAGAGAGGTTTTAGAATATCTAGATAAAGTATCTCCTCTTCATCAAGTATCTGTAAATATTATTACATCTATTTGAGCTTTTGAAATCTACTAACAAGAACCGAGTTTCAGTAAAATTTCTTGCCAAGTAAAACAGTTATTTTGTGTGCTGGTTAATGGTAGAACCATAGCTTAAAAAACCAGGATGACCCTGGCACCTCTAATAAACATGAAGCATTATGAGAAGCATCTACAAACAAGTCCCCCTTTCTGGTTGCAGTTGTAGGAAGGAGCACTCATTAGGCAAAACAGATTTGCCTCATGAATCTGTTTTGAAGTCTTCTCCAGTGAATGAATACAAATGGGTACCAGACTTAAAGTTCTACCATATAAGACGTGACCTCGATATGTTTCTTCTGAAGAAAGTTTAAAGCAGGAACAAAATAGTTACCTTGAATATTAAAGAAAGATGCTATGTAAAATACTTTTTGAACACTTAACCTTAAGAGAAGAAAAAAAAATTTGAAGTACTGGCATTCCCTTCAAGATAAACTGATTTTAAAATGTACATTTAAGGGGTGCCTGGGTGGCACAGGGGGTTAAGCGGCTGACTCTTAGTTCTGGCTCAGGTTATGATCTCAGGGTCAGGAGATCTGTGCTTATCTCAGGGTCTGCTTAAGTTTCTTTCTCTCTCTTCCTCTGTCCCTCCCCCCACATTCTTTCTTGCGCACGTGCTCTCTCTCTCTCTCAAATAAATAAATAAATCTTAAAAAAATAAAATAAAATACGCATCTAAGTTACTGAATGAGTTAACCGGGCATAGTTACTTTATCTCAATTTTAAAAAGTAACAAGATATGTTGTTTATCTTCTAAAAATGGTGTATTTAGTTTTAGAAAGTTTGATCTATAGAACTTCTTTTAAACAGTAATTACACAACATATCCAGTTGTCCAAAATGGTCACTTCAAATTTTTGACATAAAGTTATCTCGTATAATGCTCACATTTTCTCTTCTCTATGACAAGAGGGCATACTGTCAGCTTACTAACAAATTGTCAAATCATTAAGTACCATTATATGGATTCAGAATAATTCCTTAAAATTATCTGATCCACAATAAAACACTTATATAAACCCAGACTCTGAAAATAATAGTAAAGTTCAGGTTCTACAGAAGCATCAATATCTGGAGTAAACACTGCAACCTTGCAGCTTTTTTCATGGCCAAAAAGTTAAAGGCCCACATAGATCAGGAGAAGTTACATAATATCTTACATAATTCCTAAGAGGTAACTCTCAATGATAAGAAGTTATGGCACTCCCAGTAGTGGGAACAGGTGGAAGCTGTGTCTAAATCTTACCTTGTTCCCAGTGTGGCTGTGGCCTTCAAATAGAGTAAAAGGAAACTGGCCTGGGGCGCCTGGGTGGTGCAGTCGTTAGGCATCTGCCTTCGGCTCAGGGCGTGATCCCAGCGTTGTGGGATGGAGCCCCACATCAGGCTCCTCCTCTGGAAGCCTGCTTCTTCCTCTCCCACTCCCTCTGCTTGTGTTCCCTCTCTCGCTGGCTGTCTCTCTCTGTCAAATAAATAAATAAAATCTTAAAAAAAAAAAAAAAAAGGACACCGGCCTACACTAGGTACATGTCTGATAAAGAAGGCTTCCACAGGATGCAAAACAAGATTGCCCTTTTTGAAAATTAGAGTATGTTCTTTCTGGATCTGTTTAAATGGGATTAAAATCAAAGAAGTGCAGAAAGGAAATGCATCACAAAAATTCAGATTGCTGTATTCAGGGTGATTAGAACCACTGTGGAGACAAGGTGACTTTCCAAGGAACTGCACTTTAAATGATTTCCTTTTGAAAAATCCAGTCCAAAAGAGGCTGGAAACTATAGACAGGGAGGCGGGTGACCTAACAATATAAATCTGGAACGATGGATATGGATGTAGCTTCTGAGATATGATATTTTATGAAAAGTTTTATATGTAAACCCCCCCCCACACACACAATGACCTTTGTTCCTTAGTTAACCTGATTCAGGGCTTCTAAATTTGTTAATTTAGGGGCTCCGGGGGTCTCACTCATGATTACATCTGCTTTTCTGATTTTTTTTCCCTCACCTTAGCTCTTGGTGAGATCAAGATCTAAAATCCCAATATAAGCAGACTACTATTGTACATTCTAAGTTTCATAAGATAAATATAAAATCTGGTAGATAATTACTTACTTTGAGACTTCACATTCAAAAAATGTTCAGGAAAATAACTTTTGTTGAGAAGCACACTTAAGGAATTTTCCTAGGTAGGTTTCTTTTTAACTTTTTTCATTACAGAAAATGTCTAACATAGACAGTGATAGCATAATAAGACAGTTCTTAACTGCCACCCACCCAAAGCAACCACTGTTCTGCTTATTTTTGAACAAGTGTTAAAAGTCCAGAACCTCCTTTGGAAAAAAAGAAGGGTACCAGCAAAGATTATGAGGAAAAGTAATCCTACAAACACCTCTGTTTATTGCTTGCTCTCAACTTGTGTTGACCATCATACCAATACATTATAGAATATATGAAATGTATATTTTGAAAAATGTAAAATAATGAGAAGAAATACATATTTTAAAATAGTAAAAGTAGAATGGGAGGTTAGGTTAGGTTAAATTAAAATGATAGAGAGAGATCGAGATGAAGAGAGAAAGGGAGTTAGAGTAAGTCCCAGTATTTCCCCTTCACCTTTGGTTACATCTCTGGTATTGATGCATCGTCTACTTCACCCTTGCTCTCAAAATATGTCCGTGGGCCAGCAGCAGACTTACAGGCTCCATCCCACAAAATATTGAATCAGAATCTGCATTTTACCAAGATCCGAAGGTGATGTGTATGCACATTCCATTTTGAAAAATACTGCTCTAGATCACGATGTAGTGAAAGGACTTGCCAAAAGAGAAAAAAATGGAAACCCCGAAACAAGACAGAACTTGAAACAAGAATACATACGCAAGTTGACTTCACAGTATAAAGAAAATTTCTCTTGATTCTACAACTGTGACTGCATCAGTTATTTTATAAAGCTAGAAAGCAAAAATAGACATAAATTTTAAGTACTGTTTGTTTTGGGGGGTAGGGATAAAGAAGATTAGCATAAAATATAGGGAAAGATAATATGATTGGCTCTTCTTGATGTTTTTTCTTATTCATCTTATTGCTTCTAGGAACCCTATAAGCTGTCCCACAAGCTAATATTAAAAGCAAAAAATTATATTTTTGTTTATTCTATTTGGATGATGCTCATTAAAATTTTATGTTATATACAATTGCTATCAGATTTATGTGACCAATTAATATTACATTAAATGATACTTTTGTAAAGGAATTGGGTAAAGAAAGCAGATGTGTGGGTTCTTAATACAGCTGTTATTAAAATTAAGCAATTAATTTTTCATATATTGTATAACATGATTATCAAAGTGGTTCGTTAGGAGATCTAAATTTTCTTATACTGCCACTGCTTAGAATACAAACAAGAAAACATTAGCCATAGATTTATAGGAAAGAATATAAAAGATATAAATGAAACAACAATTTGTATAAATCTATAAACACTGAAAAGTAAAATATCTCATATACATACATATATATATATATAAATATAACAAAGGACTATAAATGCATATGTGTTATCCTGACATATTTTGACTGAAAGGAAGTAATTCCATCTTTTACTCTAATATTTTTTAACTGAGATTGAAACTAATTTTCAAAAGCAAAAATCTCAAAAATGACTTTGGTTAGCAAAAATGAGTTATTTCATAAGACATATTTATGAAAAACCTTGTATTCTGTATGATTGATTTATAGTTATAAGACAGAATTGAGCTTTAAATGTTCTTCTACTTTTCAAATGTTAGAAATTTTCTACTTTTCAAATGTTAGAAATTTTTCTTACTCTCAGAGCTGTCTAAATTACATAAAAATTTTAATGGTAAAGTCTTAATTGGGTAATATTTTTTTCATAATTTTTGAACACAATCATATATTTTCAAGAACAAGACAAGGAACATTTACCTAGTTTCATCCTTTACTAATATTTATTCTGTTTTTTTTT
>NW_024426552.1:36669220-36742843 GCF_017311325.1 Ursus maritimus
TTTTTTTTTAAATCAATCAATAAGATAAAGTCAGACTTCTCTGTAAATAAGTAAAACTCAATGGACCATGCAAATATCTACCCACCAGGTATCTCAATTTCAATATTACTTTCAAAGTCAAATCTTTGCATAGACCAAATGGAGAAGCTGAACTTACATACTTTGTTGTTATAAATATGTCTTTAAATGTTTTAAAAGTAATTTAATATGTAGTAAAATCAAATATTTTATGTACTTTATTCAAGATAACTCTTTCCCTGAAATTATCATTGTTCATTTGAAATGAACAAGAAAATGGAACAGCTTTCTCTTTCACATTTAAGATCTTGTTATAATATCTTTAGCCTATCATTTTGATTTCTAATCCATTAAAATTACCCTCTTCTTATCAGCTACTTTAGACTTAAGAAATTTTAAATTAAATGAAAATATTATTAAATCTCTTTTCCATAAAGAACAAATAATCCCTGAGTGTACCATTTAACAATGAATTCTAATCATGCACAGTAAGTTTAAATATCAATAAATGAGGGGCACCTGGGTGGTGCAGTCCTTAAGCATCTGCCTTCGGCTCAGGGCATGATCCTGGCTTTCTGGGATGGAGCCCCACATCAGGCTCATCCACTGGGAATCTGCTTCTTCCTCTCCCACTCCCCCTGCTTGTGTTCCTTCTCTCACTGGCTATCTCTCTCTGTCAAATAAATAAATAAAATCTTTAAAAAAAAATGAATACACATCTTGAGAAAAGTATTCCTCAAGATTTATTTCATTCATGCTGAAATAAATTTTTCAGCCAAGTGAAGAACATTTATCTCAATGTAAATTTCACCGCAAATATATATTTTTAAATATTCAAATTATTCAGATGACTGTCCTCTTCCTTTTTTTTCAAGTAAAATCTTTCTCTTTTTTTGTGTGTGTCAAGTTTTTATTTAAATTCCAGTTAGTTAACATATAGTATAATATTACTTTCAAGAGTAGAATTTAGTGATTCATCACTAACATAAAACACCCAGTGCTCGGCACAAGTACCATCCTTAATGTCCATCACCCATTCAACTCCTTCCCCTGCCCACTTCCCCTCTGGCAACCCTCAGTTTGTTCTCTGTATTTATGAGTCTGTTTTATGGTTTGCTTCTCTCTTTTTTCCCCCTATGTTCATCTGTTTTGTTTCTTGAATTCCACATGAGTGAAATCATATGGTATTTGTCTTTCTCTTATTTCACTTAGCATAATACACTCTAGTTCCATCCACATCATTGCAAATAGCAAAATTTCATTATTTTTGATGACTAGATAATATTCCACATTTTCTTTATCCATTCATCAGTCGATGGATATTTGGGCTAGTTCCATAATTTGGCTATTGTTGATAGTGCTGCTATAAACGTTGGGGTGCATGTGTCCATTCAAATCAGAATTTTTTATCCTTTGGGTAAATACCTGGTAGTGCAATTGCTGGGTCATAGGGTAGTTCTATTTTTAACTTTTTGAGGAACGTCCTTACTATTTTCCAGAGTGGCTGCACCAGTTTGCATTCCCACCAACAGTGTAGAAGGTTCCCTTATCTCCGCATCCTCACCAACATCCGTTGTTTCCTGTGTTGTTAATTTTAGCCATTCTGACAGGTGTGAGGTGGTATCTCACTGTGGTTTTGATTGTATTTCCCTGATGAAGAGTGGTGTTGAGCATCTATTTATGTCTCTATTAGCCATTTGGATGTCTTCTTTGGAAAAGTGTCTATTCATGTCTTCTGTTCATTTCTTAACTGAATTATTTGTTTTTTGGGTGTTGAGTTCGATACATTCCTTATACATTTTGGATACTAACCCTTTATCAGATATGTCATTTGTAAATATCTTCTCCTATTCCATGGTCTGCCTTTTAGTTTTGTTGATTGTTTCCTTTGCTGTGCAGAAGCTTTTTATCTTGATGAATACCCAATAGTTCATTTTTGCTTTTGTTTCCCTTGCTTCTGGCAATATGTCTAGTAAGAAGTTGTTATGGCTGAGGTCAAAGAAGTTACTGCCTGTGTTTCCTCTAGGATTTTGATGTTTTTCTGCCTCACATTTAGGTCTTTCATCCATTTTGAATTTATTTTTGTGTATGGTGTAAGAAAGTGGTCCAGTTTCATTCTTCTACATGTTGTGCAGTCCAGTTTTCCCAACATCATTTGTTGAAGGGACTGTCTTTTTTTTCCCATGGATATTCTTTCCTTTTTTTCAAAGATTATATATAGTTGTGGGTCCATTTCTGGGTTTTCTATTCTATTCTATTGATCAATTTGTCTGCTTTCGTGCCGGTACTGTTTCAATGACAATAGTTTTGTAATATAGCTTGAAGTCTGGAGTTGTGATGCCTCCAGCTTTGGTTTTCTTTTTCAAGATTGCATTTGTTATTTGGGGTCTTTGGGGTTCCTAACACATTTTAGGACTGTTTGTTCTATCTCTGTGAAAAACACTGTTGGTATTTAGATAAGGATTGCATTAAATGTTCTAGATTGCTTTTAACAATATTTGTTCTTCCAATTCCTATTATTTCCTATTCTTTTGGTTTATTTCAATTATAAATGGGATCATTTCCTTGATTTTTCTTTCTGCTGCTTCATTATTGATGTATAGAAATGCCACAGATTTCTGTACTTTGATTTTGTATCCTACAGTGTTACTGAATTCATGTATCAGTTCTAGCAATTTTTTAGTGGAGTCTTTTGGGTTTTCTACATAGAGTATCATGTCACCTGTGAATAGTGAAAGTTGGACTTCTTCCTTGCCTAGTTGGATGCCTTTTATTTCTTTTGTTGTCTGATTGCTGAAGCTAGGACTCCTAGAACTATGTCAAATAACAGTGGGGAGAGTGGGCATCTCTGTCTTGTTCTTGACTGTAGAGGAAAAGCTCTGTTTGTCCTCATTGAGGATTAAATTAACTGTCTTTTGTATATGTCCTTTATGATGCTGAGGTATCTTCCCTCTATCCCTACTTTGTTGAGTGATTTATCAAGTATGGATGCTATACTTTGTCACATGCTTTTTCTGCATCTGTTGATAGGGTCATATGATTCTTATCCTTTCTTTTATTAATGTGGTGTATCACCTTGATTGATTTGTAAATATTGAACCACCCTTGCAGCCCAGTAATAAATCCTACTTGATTGTGGTAAATGATTCTTTTAATGTATTGTTGGATTCGATTTGCTAGTATTTTGTTGAGAATTTTTGCATCCATGTCCTCTTCCTTTTCTTTATAAAAGATGACATCTTCTCATTGTAGGTATTCTCTAGCAATTATTGTCATCTCACATTATTCATGTTGAAATCATAGCTCAAATACATTGTACTTTCTTTTAGGCATAACCAGATGTTGTGAATTTGGCCTTCCCAACTCTACTTGAGGCTCAGAGAATTAAGATTATCTTTATGTAAAATTTAAATCTAAAGAAAGGAGATTAATATTGTAAGATGGCCTGATTTCTCAAATGGAGTATTAAAAAAAAAACTGACATGGAAGAAATATAGTTCTGTGTCCCACCCTTTTATTTTATTTATGTAGTTACCTTTTAAATTTTATTTCCAAAGTAGTTGTATTTTTATTTGCTCAAACTGAAATGGATTAAATGTTAAATTAACAAATATTTGCTTTTTAAAAATTGAAAAAGAGAGGGAGATGTTGCTTCCAGTTGTGTCTCGAGTAAATGGAATCTGTTACATTTTGAAAGCTAATGTCACAGAATTTTAAAAACTTGCGTTTTATTTTCAGACGTAAAATATTTAAAAGAAGAGGATGCAAATCGCAAGACATTCACCGTCAGCAGCACACTGGATTTCCGAGTGGACCGGAGCGACGATGGCGTGGCTGTGATCTGCAGAGTAGACCATGAATCTCTCAATGCCACCCCTCAGGTGGCCATGCAGGTGCTAGAAATACACTGTAAGTAAATGCTACTCCCTTCCTATTTATCTCAGCAGAAGCAAATCTCTTCATCTACAATTAAAATCATTTCACACTATCCTGAAGTACTACTGCATGTGTGCAGCAAAATCTTCAGCAAAGTGAAGTACAACTACTCTCACTAGTATTAATCACATTCAGAGGAAGGTAGTCCTTGCCTGAATATCACTCTTGACAAAGAAGTGAAATAAAGAAAATATCCTTATTAAAGGTTAAAACTTCTAATTATGTTCCAGCTGATGACTTGAGGCATGTGTATGCCTGTGGGTGGGGTACGAAGAGTAGTTATTTTGGCAGAGTCAGTGAGGGTGGGGAATCTGAGAGGGCCTTGATGGACCTTATTGTACAAAATTAACTTTGTTATACATAAATATGTTGTCCTATCTGTGCTTTTAAAATTAGACAATGTTTAACTTCTATATGAGATATTCTAAGTCTTTATAAATACATGGGCATATCCATTATGTTTTCTTCATCAACTTCATCGTTACTGACAAGTGATAGGAACAACATTAATTGGATGACTCCAGTGGTCCAGGGGCAGTGCTAAAGGCTTCGCTGGCATTATTTTATCTCATGTCTCATGTTAGGGCATCAGCATAAAAACCTGATGAGTAGTTACCCTCTTTAATTAGTTTATGGATGAAGACACTGAAGGTTATAGTGGTTGAGTCATTTGGCCAAGTTCACACAACTAGCAAATGGTAGACTTTAATCATGATGTTTTATTAGTTAACAAGACCCTGGAATATAACAGGTGATCTGGAAATATTTATCCACATGAAAATGAATCAACTGAAATATATAAGATAAAATTGAAAAAAGTAGAGCCCAGGGGATTGCATTTCTGAATTGTATTACTTCATTTTTTTAAAATATTGGAAAGTTTTTGTTTGTGATAAAGTTATAGTTTGAGTTTAGAATTTGTGTGATGTAACATTACATTAAATCCTAAAATGTTAAATCTAAGTACCAGTCTTTTAAATCCTCACTTTGTTTTTGGTTTTTGTTTTTATTTCTTTATTCAACAAGAACTTATTGAGTGCCAACTATGAAACAGGCATTATTTTAGGCACTGGGGTTACATAAGTGAACAAAAAGATAACATTAACAAAACAAATTAAGATTGTCTTCATGTGTCAAAATTACCACCACCACCACCAGCAACAAACTCCAGTTTTCTTACAGTATCCATTCTCGGTAAGAATGACAGAAAAGCAAAAAAAATGAAAACAATGTATAGGATGCTGTGTATTAAGTGCTATGGGAAAAAAAAAAGCAGAGGTGATAAGGAGTACAATTTGAGAAATGGGAGTGGAGTTCAAGGAAAGTGTGTATGTGTTAGTATATAACATATATTTATATGTATTATGATAAACATTTATTATATTTATGTTATACATATATTTAAATAAAAAATAGAGTAGAGGGATAACTGGAGAGTAATTATGAGGGAAGATCAGAAATATGCCACGAGGACCAGATTTTTTTTTCACTTTTTGATAGAGAAATGTCAAGCTGATTATGATTTTTAATTATTGCTCATTGTGTTTTAATTATTCTTAGTTTAATAGTAATTGAAATTATTATCATATTTTAAATACTTTCAATTATATTTAGTTTCATTAATTTTCCTCTTGTTTTCATTGAAACAAATTCCACAGCAAGCATATTTTAGAGCCCAAACTGAGATTATCTTCAAATTTCAACATTTACCTGCAGTGACACCTTGGGACAATTACTGTTTGAGCTTTATGTATAAATTAGATAATTCATTTCTACAAGGATCAAACTAGACCATTTTGTTTATGGCATTTAATGAACTTTCAATGAATGCCACTTGCCTTAGTTAGTTCAAGGCTGCTGTAACAAAAATATCCATAGCCTGGATGGCTTATAAACCAAAGAAGTTTATTTCTCACAGTTCTAGATTCTGGAATTTCCAAGATCAAAGAGCAGGTAAGGGGCTTCATCCTGGTTCATAGATGGCTATCTCCTCTCTGTGTCTGCACACGGCAGAAAGGGTTAAGGGGCTTTCCAGGGTCTCTTTTGTAAGAGTACTAATCCTAGTTATAAACTTCTAATAGCCCCACCTGTTAATACATCACATTGGGAATTAGGCTTTAACATACGAATTTTAGAGAGACACAGACATTCAGCCTATAGCACCTTCCCTTTCCTGTTTTTTCTGATTTTATCAACATGTCTTTCAAAATGTGGAAAATTGTATAATTTGATATGTTGAGAGGACCCAGGTTATCAGCATTTGACTTGAACTTTTTTTCACTTATATATAAAATGAAGATTTAACAATAATATTTAATTACTAATTTAACTGTAATTTCAACATATAATAAAATAATAAAAATTAAGTCATAAAAATATTAAAGGTCACCAGCCAAAGACTAATAACCAGAAACCCACCAATAGTCAAGCAAAATCAGATATTTTAGCTTGCTATGGTAAAGAAGAGGCAAACCAGGTGACTCTCTAGGTACTGGCAAGAAAGAGTTTGAAGAGCCTTGTTTCAGGATTTGGGTTTGTCCTGAATATTATAAAGAGAATTCTAGATTGAATGCTGTCAGTACTGAGGACAAATCAAGCATGTGTATGTTGGTAAATTTTACCTAGGAAGCAAAAACATTAAAGCAGAATTAGATTCGCTATTGTAAAGATGCAGCAGTTAATCATGCTAAATTTTTGTGGTTGCTGAGTGTCCTGGTCTCTGTCGTGTGTCAGACCTGGACATGGAATAGACTTGCCTTTGCCTTCTTCCACCCCATAGTCACCAGGCGGCTCTAGCTGATTCTTTTTTAGATTCTAGAGAATTGTTTACATTTGTCGAGAATATTTCAGTTTAGCTGTCAGATGCCAATTGTTAGCAGCCAGTCATTTTTAACTTTCTTGGGGTCTAAAATTAAAATGGAGCTATTATATATACACTTTCTGGGCATTTTTAGCTGTTCACTATATTTCAGTGTGCATTATTAAGCGAACTTCATGGAGGAAGGCAATTGAATTGCTTCATTTTTTAGGAAGTTTTATGTAAGAAATGTTCCACTTGCTATCCAATTAAAAAATAGCAACTCATTTTATCATGGTTTAATATGTAAGTGGCTAGAAGGCAGAGACCATATCTATTTAAATTATTTCTTTTAGCATCTAGCATACCGCCATTCAAGTATGTGAAGGTAATTAAAACTAACCGATGATAATGCTGAATGTTCCTTTAGGGATGCAGAACATTCCCCAGAGATGAAACATGGAGTGGAGAGTGGGCATTTAGCAACAGTTTGCATTAAAATTAGATCAAATTGAGCAAACTGGAGGTGGCCTTCATGGCTCTGCATAGGCACACATGTGCAATATGCATGATGTGGAAATTTCCATGGATGTAAGTGGGGAGAAATAGAAAGAATTGGAAAAGGAAGAAGGTGATTAGTCTAGAGTTTATGGAACATAAATTTAAGATTTCCGCAGTGTTTTACAATGGTCCCATCATGAATAACCACAAAAATTGGCCCAAATGGAGGAATATTTAGTATTTTGGTCCCCCAGAACAAAAGAGTTGCCACTGTTTTCTGTGGTGAGTGACAAGACCAAATGTATAACCCTACAATAATGGAAAGTTAAGACTATACTTGAAATAAAAATCCTGTGTAATTATGGAGAGGCCAAGTTTGCTAAGAAATTAGAAGGAATTGTTAAACACATAGGGCAAAGAGCAAAAAATATGGTAGGAAGAATTATATTTCTAGGCCTATGTTTTAACCCCATAACCCTGTGATGTACAATTTAGAAGGACTCAGTCTCTAAAGTATATCACAGCAACATGCATTTCTTTATAAGATATTAATCATAAATTTTAATGCCATATGAAGGAAGATAGTTTCTTTAAACTTGAAATTTAAGAAAATGTAGAGTTTTCACTATGAACCACAAATACCTGAAAATTTTGCACAACAGATAACTGCACACTTTGCACCTGAGCAGTGGAAAATGCCACTCTCTTTTTCTTATATATGGAAATTCTAATTCATCTTTCTATTCTTATGCAGATCTCTTTGAAAACAATAACTTTTTATTTGTCTGATTTAATTTTTAGAAGAACAGATTGTATAAGTCAGATTTTATATAATTTTCAGTAAGAATAATGTATCTGCACAAACAGAAAGAAATATGCACAAAGCACAGAAAAGAAGAAAATAACTGAACATTCATTTTCTATATGTGACACTGACAAAAATTTCATAAAAAGTCAGCTGTTATTGAAAAGGAGAAACAGAAGAGACAGATCAGTAAAATATTTCAGAATAATGAATGTTCTAAGAACTCATTTTAGTACTATGGCATTGAACTGCCAATATGGATAAATAAGTCTCTGTATGTGTGTGTTATGGTAAATTATATGTATAATATTCAATATTATATAAATATTAATATATGTTATATAAATATTCATTATATATGAAATTCATCAAATTATGAAATCTTATGCTATCATTAATATTTGTTTAGTATTTACCACTTTGGTAACAGTGCCATTATTTGCTTAAAATATAAGTAAATGTTTATATATGCACATCACAAAATCAAATTCCCACTTACTCAATGCTCCCTAACCTCTCTGGCCAGGTCAGTGTCTTTTAAATTGTCCCGTGTTTGTTGAATTAACTATACTTCCACCACTTGTCTGTTTATTATAGAAAGCACTTGATTAAATATTTCAGACTATCTAGATTTATTAGACGGAAAGGTGAGTGTTACAAGTAGATTTTTATTTATTTATTTTTCTTGTTTTTATCTTTATTTTTATTTTTTTTTATAATGATTTTTTATTGTATTATGTTAGTTACCATACAGTACATCCCCGGTTTCCGATGTAAGGCTCGATGATTCATTAGTTGTGTATAACACCCAGTGCACCATGCAATACGTGCCCTCCTTACTACCCATCACCGGCCTATCCCATTCCCCCACCCCCCTCCCCTCTGTGGCCCTCAGTTTGTTTCTCATAGTCCATAGTCTCTCATGTTTCATTCCCCCTTCTGATTACCCCCCCTTTCTTTATCCCTTTCTTCCTCTACTGATCATCCTAGTTCTTATGTTCCATAGATGAGAGAAATCATATGATAGTTGTCTTTCTCTGCTTGACTTATTTCACTTAGCATTATCTCCTCCAGTGCCGTCCATGTTGTAGCAAAACTACTGGGTGTTTACCCCAAAGATACAGACGTAGTAAAGAAAAGGGCCATATGCACCCCAATGTGCATAGCAGCAATGTCCACAATAGCTAAATCGTGGAAGGAGCCGAGATGCCCTTCAACAGATGACTGGATTAAGAAGTTGTGGTCCATATATACAATGGAATATTACTCAGCTATCAGAAAGAACGAGTTCTCAACATTTGCTACAAGTAGATTTTTAAAATAACATATCTCACTCATTTGGCATCTCACTTATGAAATGCTGATTATCTAATTACCTGCTCTACCACAAATTATCTATGGTCTAGAGGCCAGTGTTAAAGGAGTCGGAAAGGTGAAATGAGAACTATCTTTAGGTTAGATTTTTGAAAATTAAAATAAATTACTATTTCCACATTAATGCCTGAGGATACTTGAAAGGATTTTTTAAGATTTCAAAATATTTTTGCAAAGATCATGAAATGTATACATGCTAGACTCATGAAGTAATCTATGCTCTTTGGCAAAAAGATACATTTATCTACATTAACAAAGGTGTAACCTCTATTAAAGATCCCAATGTTTTTTTTATTAATTTTTTAATTGAAATATAATCGGCATACAATATTTTACTAGTTTCAGGTGTACATCATAGTGATTTGATATTTTTATACATTACAAGATGATCACTACAAGTTTAGTTAGCATCTGTCACCATGCAAAGTAATTACAATACTATTGACTATTTTCCCTATGCTACACATTATATCCCCAGGATATTTTTCTTTTATAACTGGGAGTTTGTACCTCTAAATCCCATTCATCTATTTCACCCATCTCTGGATTCTTCCCCCTTCTGGTAACCTACAGTTTGTTTCCTCTATCTATGGGTTTATTTCTGTTTTGTTCATTTGTTTCATTTTTTAGATTTCACATATATGTAAAAGTGAAATCATATGTATTTTTCTTTCTCTATCTGACTTGTTTTACTCAGCATAATACCCTGTAAGTCCATCCATGTTTTGCAAATGGCAAGATTTCATTTTTTTTTATGGCTGAGTGATATTCCATTACACACACACACACACACACACACACACACACGCACACACACACACACCCCCCATAATGGTGAATGTATCCTTCCTGAAAAAGTTTAAAACTCTATTGGACAACCATATATGAAACGAATTTAAGATGTAATTCGAATGTTTAAATTTTTAAATTTTAGCTTTTGTTGCTTTGTCTGAGAAGACTGGTCCAAAAAAAAAAACATTGCAAAGACTAATGTCAAAGAGCCTACTGCCCATACTTTCTTCTATGAGTGTTATGGTTTAGGTCTTACATTCAAATTACATCTTAAATTCGTTTTCATATATGGTTATCCAATAGAGTTTTAAACTTTTTCAGGAAGGATACATTCGTATGTTGCCCATAATGGTGTATTATTGACATGTGGTCACAAGATACATATTTTTTTCTTTTATATGTAAAAGAATATTTTATTTGTCCTTGCAATATTGAATTATTTAAAGTAATTGAACCACCAAACATTTTAAGTTATCTCAGTGCAGGGATTCAATGTTACTATAAAGTTTATGTTATTAATAGAAGTAAACATTTTTTGTTATTAAATCTCACTGAAGAGAAGAGTATGTATTTGTGAGCAGAAATTCCAAATTTTAACAAATATTAAATTCATATATTAAACTAATACAATATATTCTTAACTGGCCTTTCCTAATCAAGCTCATTATGAAGTTCCTAATCAAGCTTATTTTAGAAGTTTTAACATTATTTTAAGCACACAAATTAATTTCATAAAAAGGCAGTCAAAAATATCTCCCAAATGATGGAATGTATGTATTATACAGAAGACAATGTATCTTTTGCAGCTAATTTTAAGTCAGTTTAATCAAGAATAAAAACTGGATAAGAAAATGAGACAAATGATTTTGACAAGTAAAAGCTAATATTGAGAAAATAACCATAAGTGATTCATATCCAATATTTTTAGCTTCTGATTAAAGAGCATTCTGTTTTATAAGTCTGTTTTTAAAATGTAGTTCAAGGTTGATTTTTCCTTTTTTTTTTTTTTTTAGAGAGAGGGAGGGGGGAGAGAGGCAGAAGGAGGAGAGAGAGAATGTTAAGCAGGCTCCATCTCCAGCTCAGAGCCAATGAGGGGCTCAATCTCACAACCCTGAGATCATGAACTGAACCAAAATCAAGATCACCTGCTTAACCTACTGAGCCACCCAGGTGCCCCCAAGGTTGATTTTTCCAAAGTGACTACATATTTAACATCCCAAGGTTTTCAAATTGTTTTAGTTCTCTTTTCTGATTGAGCTATAATACATGTACACACACACACACATGTTTCTAAGAGAAAAATAAATAGAAGACTATAATCCATTATATATCGAACTTTATTGGATTAGCTCTTAGTATGTCAGAAAGATTGTCTTATTATTTAACATCTGGGTCCAAAAGACTTTTTTTAATTGATAGGTTTTATTTTTATGAGCAGTTTTCAGTTTATAAAAAATTGAACAGAAAGTACAAAGTTCCCATATATACCCTTATCCTACCCCTCTCACATTTCTCCCTATTATTAATACCACGCGTTATTGTAATACTTACATTACAGTTGATGAACTAATATTGATAGATTAGTGTTAACTAAAGTGCATAATTTACATCAGCCTTCACAATTTAAATTGTACAAATCTGTAAAGTTTTGACCAGTGTATATTGTCCTGCAGCCATGGTTACAATATCATACAAAATGCATTCACTGCCCTAAAGCCCACCTGTGCTTCACCACTGGATTGCTCCTTCCTTCTCCTCCACCCCCTGGCCATCATTGATCTATTAGCTAGATGTATAGGTTTGCCTTTTCTAGGACGTAATGTAGTTGGAATTATATAACATATAGTCTTTTTAGACTGTTTTCTTTCACTTAGTATTACACATTTAAAGTTCTGACATGTCTTTTTGTGGCTTGATAGAACATTTCTTTTTACTGTTGAATAATATTCTATTGTCTGGATAAACCAGAGTTTGTTTATCCATTCACCTATTGAAAAATACCTTAGTTACTTCCAAATTCTGACAATTATAAATATACCTACTATAAATATCTGTGCACAGGTTTTTGTTTGAACAGAAGTTTTCAACTTTGAGTAAATGGCATTCAAATTTTAATTAGAGCAAATTTTAGCAAAAGGCAAATTGATTATGAAGAGGCAATGTATCTTAATGTCACTAAGACTAAAACATAACATTTTAGAAAATCTAAATGTTTATTTTATACTATAAATAAAATTGCTGGCAAGACCATATTTAGCTTTGTAATAAACTGTAAACAAACTTGCAGAATGGTTGCATCCATTTGCATTCCCACCAGCAATGAATGAGTGTCCCTGTCCATGTCCTCACTAGCATTTGGAGTTGTCAGTGTTTTGGATTTAGGCCATTCTAAATAGTGGTGGTATCTAATTTTAATTTGCAACTCCATAATGACATATGATGCTGAGCATCTTTTCATATGCTTTTTTTCATTTGCATATCTTCTTTGGTGAGGTGTTTAGTTAGATTTTTGCCAAATTTTTAATTGGGTTGTTTTTCTGGTTGAGTTTTAAGAGTTCTTTGCACATTTTGGATACCACTCACTTATCACACATATCCTTTGCAAATGCTTTCCTCATTGTCTTTTCATTTTCTTAAAGTGTCTTTCTCAAGAGCAAACATATTTAAGTAAAGTTCAACTGACCAATTTTTTTCTTTCATGGATTATATTTTCAGAGTTGTACCTAAAAAGTTGCCACTAAACCCAAGGTCAACTAGATTTCTCCTATATTATCTTCTAGGAATTTTATAATTTTACACATTACATTTAGGTCTATGATCCAAATTGAGTTCACTTTGTGTGTTTGGAATTTTTTTTTTTTTTTTTGCATGTGGGTGTCCAGTTGTTCCAGCATTTGTTAAACAAACTGTCATTTCTCCATTGAATTGTCTTTGCTACTTTGTTAAAGATTAATTGACTATATTTATGTGGGGTTCTTTCAGAGCTCCCTATTCTGTTCCTTGATCTATTAATTTTTGCATTAATACCATACTGTCTTGATTACTGTAGCTATATAATGTCTTGAAGTCAGGTAATGTCAGCCCTCAGACTTTCTTCTTCCTCTTCAATATTGTAATTTTATCTATATTTGTAAATTTATAATTAAAAATTATTGTAAATTTGATTATATTATAATTAAGGCAAATGTAATTATCACTATGTTAAGCTTTATTGTATTAATGCTTGATATGTCAGGAAAGAATGTAATTACCATTCACCATCTGGATCTAAGAGAGATGTTATTTTAGATTTTTATGTTGTAAGTTACTTTTTGAATAATGTATAGATGTAATCATAAAGGATAGGAAAAACAACTTTATTATACTCTTTAATAAGAGTTTAAATATAGGGGCACCTGGGTGGCTCAGTGGGTTAAGCATCTGATTCTTACTCTCAGCTCAGGTCTTAATCTCAGGGTTGTGAGTTCAAGCCCTGTGTTGGGCTCCATGATGGGTGTGGAGCCCACTAATGATAATAATAATAATAAATTTAAAGTAAAGCAGACTTGAATTTCTATTCTGTATTTTCTGTATTTCATGATATATATATATATACCCAAAATGGGCAACAAGTGTCATATATGTTCCTAGAATAGACCGCATTGTTAATACTGAGGTCAGATTTCAAATACATCTCTAATGTGTTCTATTTAGTCATTGCTTCTGGTTCTTCTTGCACTTGCATTGTCAAAATGAAATACTCTAAAAAACGTTGATGGTTCGTAATTTTGTCAAAGACAGTAAAAATGTCTTTGCCCTGTAATTGCAAACATTTCATTTTTAGATTTATAAGCACCAACTAAATTGAAAAAGAAAACAAATTTTAGAAATTTTTAATTACCAAATGCCTTCAGCATTTATCCGCTTAGGAACTATATAAGTTCTTATGTGCAGAAATCATAAAAATGAAAGAACATTGTCATATTGCCTTTTTAGCAAAATCGAGTTGCAAAATATTATGTGATGAAGTCCTCCCCTTTCTTTCCTTAGAAACAAATTGTTTGCATATTGATTTTTGAGTTTAATAAAATTCATCTAGGATTTCATAAGTGAAGAATTCTGTTTCACCATCATTAGATTCTTGAGTTCTACTGTTTTCTTTCTGAATTTATCATCTGATCTATCTAATAATTTTGAGATACCTTTCTCTGTCAATTTTATTCTCTTGCCATTTTGGGCAGGAAATGAAAGATTCAGAATTCTCAACTGATCGTAAAAGCTAAGCAACCAACAAACAAGCAAACACAACTAGAATGATGGTGTTTTTATTTCCAGACTACTTTTCTACTACCATGTAAGAAAACACAAAACCCGACCAATAAGTAAATAAGGATGAGCCAACAGTGATCATTTATATCACTCTTGCATAAACCTTTCACACCATCACTGTCTAATAGAATTTTCTGTGATGATGGTAATGTTCTTATCTGTCCCAAAACAGTAAGTAGCCAATGTCTAGCTATATGCGGCTATTAAGCAGTTGAAATGTAGATCTTGTGACTAAAGAAGTATGGTTTAAATTTTATTTAATTGTAATCAATTTACATTGAAATTTAAATAGCCACATGTGACTAGTTGTTACCATATTGGACACCACCACTCTAGATGATTTCATCATACTTCCATTTTTTTATTGTGTCATACCTTTTAGCATAGTTGGGGACAATCGATGAGTTAGGGTCGAATTCATGGTGAAGTAATTCACAGAATGCTGAAGGAGCAAAATTTTTCAACCTACAGAAAATATAACACCATTACAATTTCACAGTGTATTTAGATTTACAAAATAGTCTGGTTTTTTCATATCATAATTGCAAGGTAGAATAATTTAAAATCTATTTTGAAGAATGAATTCTCTCTGTTTTTTGGAGGACCTCTGAGAAAGGACACAAATCATGAAATACTTTTTCTAAAATTAGAACTGTTTCAAAAAGAAACTCAATAACTAAAATTGAGGCCATTGCACTCTAACAACATGCTAAGGGTTAACCTTACATGCCTTTTTAGGAAGGAAATTTTTATTTATGTTTTTTATGAACAAGGCTAGTTATTTTAGTGATTATTATTACTTAGGTTGTACACGTAAAGCAAATATAACATTGTGTGTCAACTATACTCAATAAAAAAATTAAAAATTTGATGATACTGGGAAAATAAAAATAACTTTTAAAATATTTTTTTCTTGGGGCGCCTGGGTGGCACAGCGGTTGAGCGTCTGCCTTTGGCTCAGGGCGTGATCCCGGCGTTGTGGGATCGAGCCCCACATCAGGCTCCTCCGCTATGAGCCTGCTTATTCCTCTCCCACTCCCCGTGCTTGTGTTCCCTCTCTCGCTGGCTGTCTCTATCTCTGTCGAGTAAATAAATAAAATCTTTAAAAAATATATATATTTTTTTTCTTTCCATTTATAAAAGATACAAATAAAATCTTTTTATCCTAAAGGAGAAATTTCATGGAGACAATCTACCATAACTATGTAGTTATTTTTTGATTTGGCTTTTCTCAATTTAAACATATTTCAAAATATACACTATATGTAAGGACTGTTGCTGTATTTTTTTATTGTTATTGTGATGATGATGAATGAATGATGATGATGATTTTGGCCTTTGTCAAATTTACTAGAATGACATAAAAGGGGACATTTTATTTTAGTTTTTGAAGATTTATTTATTTAGTTTAGAGAGAGAGAGAACAAGAATGAGGGAGGGGCAGAGGGAGAGATAATTTCAAGCAGACTCCCTACTGAGCATGGAGCCCCATGGAGGGCTGGATCCCATCACTGAGATCATGACCTAAGCTGAAATCAAGAATCAGACATTAAACCAACTGAGCCACCCAGGTATGCCAAAAGGGGACATTTTAAAGATTAAATAACATATGAAACAAAACCAAACTTGATAGTTGACTAAATGGTTAATGAACATGAAATGAGATATTAACTCCCTCACTAAATTGTATAGTTTTATATTAAGCTTTCATGTTTGACTTAACCTATGCATTGTCTATTAATGTATGTTTGTGAAATAAACACTCAGTGCTTAGGCCATCACATAACAGATTTATAAAATCCAAAACAACTTTACATTAATGTGTTCATTATTTACTGTTTCTTTTTGCATCCCTGTGAGGAATTCTATTCATGGTGACTTAAATAAATTTTCTTTAATTTATCAAAAACAAACAACTTGAACATGTTTAGAAACACAGTGAATACTGGTTTTTCATTTTCATTTTAAATAATGATTTGGAGCCTTGTTTTTTTTTTTTTTTAATGAGCTTTCAGAACTGTCAAAATTTCCTGTGTAGTCATGAAATTTAACAAGTGGCCTTCCTGATGCCTTTTCCTAAGTAATCCATCTCCAGTGTCGAAGCTATCAACTAACTGAATTTATCTCTGCCTCCCAGAGCACAACCAACTCTATCAATTTTGAATCAAAGCTATGCATTTTACATCACCATATCAGACCACTTAATACAAGAGCACTTCATTTGATAAATTATTATTATAATTATTTTAATTATTATAAATTCCAAATTATAAATTCCTTCAGTCCCTAAATATTTTATAATTATTCTAAGAACAAGAATAAAATATTGGAGAAACAATTATTTTAAACTAAGATGTAAGTAAGGATAATAAGGGAGATAGAGAGAATGCACTTAACGTACTATAGAGTCTGCAATTGTAGAAATTTGTGAATTAGAATATAAGCGAAAATATTGATGCATTTATTATCTGTACTTTTACTGCAACCTTTTTCTTTGACTTAAGATTTTCCTTGTGGCTCAATTTTATAATAGAGACATTTTGCTTCTAATAGCTCCCTGATCCATTCAGTTTTACGCACTGCCAAATATCTTCTAAACCTTGGTTCTGACCCTGATACTCACTTGATTACAAACTTAAGATGGCTTCTTATTGCCTCTAACATGATGCCCAAACTCTTCAGCCTGACACTAAAGGCTTTGAAAATATACCCACCTATAACGCTGCTCTCGGCACCTCTTTAGAGATAATGCATCCTAGACTTCACATTATTTCTAGATGCCTCGCATACAACCTCATATACAGCCCACATTCTTCTCTTCATCAACCCTTTGTTCAACTCTTTGTTTGAATTCCCTTATTTTCTCTACCTCTAGAAAAACTTTGCCAGTTCAAGTAGTGTGTATTCTTTGAGTTGTTTTAAGTGCCACTTCTCCAGGTAACTTTCTTTGTTTCTGACAAAAACATATAATCTCTTCCTCCATAACACCCATAATACTCCATCAGAGTTCTATCTTGCTTTCAGTTTTGAATTTTGCATGATTTTGAACTATATATGATTTATCTTTCTGATTTGGATTAAATTAATGGGTTACTATATTTATGGATGTATAGCGCCTGAATAGTAGTAGCAGTGGGTCTTAGACAACACTAATTTGTACATATTTGTTGAATAAATAAAAGATTGCCACAAAAATAATTCTTCATTAGAACTAAAAGGAATTTAACAGACTGTTGAAAGAAAAGTACCTGATTGTTTTGAGCATTCTTTGCATAGTGTTGTGAGTTAAAAGGAAAGTTAAGGGTTTGAGTTTTACTGTAAAATTACAAACAGGGAAAAAAATGGACACTTTAGAAAAAAATCAGTCTTACACAGGGGAAATAAATAGCAGCTGAAATGGTTCTGCTTAACTCTTGGTATATCAACATGAAAAGTGGTCGACTTTGAGTGTAGACTAGGTTTGCTTTGTAGCTATTTACTTCAGGAAGGTATTATAATGACCTTCCTCAGAGTATTCAGCACTTCCTTCATTTCAGAAGTAGAGATATGAGAATAGACCAAGTATCCCATATAAATGTACACGGTTTCACAGTTCTCTGGTCCTTCCCTGTCTGTTGTAACAAAGAAGAATATATAGGTAATGAATAGAATGAATGTAAACATTTTACAGAAAGGTACTATTGACATCTTGGGCCAGGTATTTCTTTGTTGTGGAGGGGCTGTCTTTTGTACTGTAGGATGTTTAGTAACCTTCCTGGACTCTATCCATTAGATACTAACGGTATTCCTTCTATATGTCCCCCACGTTGTAATAAGCAAAAATGTCTCCAGATATTGCCAAATGTCCTTGGAGATGGGGTGCACAATTGCCTCTAATTGAGAACCATTATTTTAGAGAAAAGTTCAAAGTGGTTTCACAAAGTTGAGTAGGTGACTAATTTTCTTTAGTATTAATGTAATTATCAAGAGATACTTATAAGGGTGCTAATTAAATTATTTTTTCAGAAACTTTTATATAATAACATTGCTATAAAGCAAAGAATCACAACTCTTTCATTTACATAATATTTAAAAGTTTCTAAATTTTCCTTAATAGAAATTTGTTGTGGGAATATTTCTGTATTATTTTATAGAGAAGAAAAATATGTTGTTGAGAAGGCTCTATCATAATAAATAAGGGAATATATTTCTTTATTTTTAAAATATTTTCCCAGTTTTATTGATATATAACTTTAATATATAATTAATATGTAACATTGTATTAGTTTAAGGTATACAACATAATTATTCAGGATAGATAGATAGATATGTATATATATAAATGATTACTATAATGTTTACTTAACATCCATCACTGTACATAGTGAAAATCATTTTTCTTTTGATGAGAAATTTTAAGATCTGTTCTCTTAGCAATTTTCAAATACACATATAGTATTGTTAACTATAAACATCATATTACACATTTTATCTTCAGCACTTAAAAATCTTGTAACTGGAAGTCTGTGCCTTTTAACCTCCTTTACTCAAAAGAATATTTTCATCTGTTGAAGAGATGTGAGAAGGAGATATAAGACTTGAAGAAAAAAAAAGGAGACAGGCAGATTGACATATGGTTTACATGTAGAATTCAGTAACATTGCCAGATAGGTTTTATAACTTGCAGATCATATAGAGTCAAAGCAAATCTTTTGCCAGTTTCCAATTCAACCAGATGGAGAAAGAGTCGATTTTAAAGAATAGAGGACATGGAATTTACTGCAAAAAGCACTAGCAATTCCTAGTGTCTTCTAAGAGGGAACAGGAAACACAAGCTTATTGAGGTGTAGTGAAGATCAGAGAACAAGATTCAAACTGCGTAAGTGATTTATGATTGTGTAACTAGGGTGAGTGACTCCTCTGAGCCTTACTTTCATGTTCTATACAATAGATCAACAGCAGAACCTTCCTTGAATGCTGTATGAGAGAATTCGCTGAGCCAATACATATAGAATATTTACAACAATGACTATTATTTACCAAGTATTTGGTCAATGTTCACTATCATTAGAAGATAGCTGTGACAAATAAATTTGACAAATATATCACACTGGTGGTTAGAAAATATTAAAATCCATTACTCATTTGTTCAACAAATACTTAATTGAGGGACAGGAGTTACTCTAGAACCAAGGATAAACCAGTGAACAAGGTAGATATAATCTCTGCTCTGATGAGTTTGCTTTTCTAAGAATATGGTAAACACTCAGCACCATTTATGAAAACTAACACCAGAGCTTTAGATGTTACACAGTGAATGTTATAATGTACAGTGTTATTATGTTATATTACAATACTGGTGAAACAATGGCTAGACATAGATAATAGTATTGTGCCTCATATGTGTTAGGGACTATATGAATGTTAAATGAATTATTTGGGAGTACTCATAGGAAATAACTTTTGTGAACACATAAAATGATCAAGATAGTATTTTGCTTTTAACCAAGGATCCACATAATGTCACGGACAATGCAACTGACTGTCGTTTTAATTTGTAAACCACCTTTGTTCCTCGATATATTATACAATATGGAATGATATAGTAAGGTAGTAGTACATGTTAGTTTACAATTGCTTCTCTTATTTGGCAATTTTTTCATCATCCATAACAGGCTGATGTTTTATATAATCTTAAATTTCTGTTGTATTTCTTTGATTATGGAAGAGGTACAGTGTATTTTTTTCTTTTTTTTTTATTGGTAAAACATTTGATTTAAAACTTCTTTTTATTCACCTCAGAGCCCTTAGTGATGGATAAATGTTGAACCCCTGACACTAAATACTTTAAGAGCTTGTGCGTTTAAGATGGTCCATTAGGTGGTTTAATGGTGGCTGCATCACTGATCTTTTCTCCTTTCTATAATCTTTGTCGAGGATATAGAAAATCCATTTCACTGGATCAATATCTTTACTTTGACTCAAATCCTGAGTTCGTCAAATAAAACAAGAGGTGTCCTTACTGCCAAGTTCATAAAGCTTTTAAAATTCTGAATAAAAAAAGAATCATTTGTGCACCAATCTATCTTTTGATAGTAATTGTGCTTGTTTCTAAGTGAAACCCAGAATTGGTCAGATAAGTTAAAGAAATAATACTTAAATCTAAAGTGTGTTTTCTTTTCACATTTTAATAATTTTAAAAATAGATTTTAAGAGTGATATTTTTCCTACAAAAGCCTTAGAAAGGAAACATTGTGCTTTTAAAATAGCTGCGTATTTTGCTTGTTTGCTAGTAAGCACTGAAAAATGATTTGTGGATGAATGAATATATCCTTATTTTCTATATTCTTATGCAAAACTTTCTCATTTACTTACATTTTGAAAGAAATAAGAAGCAACTCATTCATTTATTCATTCAACATTTAAAGAACTCTTACATTTCGGGCATTTTGGTATGATCTGACAACATACAATGAAACCGGTTAAGATCTTGGATCCTGAATGCTCAAAATGTAGTAAATGAAGTAACCATATGAAAGTATACATGTTTTACTAAGTGCAGTGTTTTATAATAATCATATATATCTTCTATTATGAAATAATTTAAACCTAATTACTGTTCTCAGCCATTTGTATGTTTTTATATATTATAAATATATATTGCATATAATATATATGATTGTACGCAATTATGTTGAATAAATATGGTGTTAGAGTTGATTTACTTGAAGACATTTTTAAACAGATGTGGAAATTGTTATTTAAAAAAATGAGTAACATATAAGACAAAGCTAAGATAAATTCATAACAATAAAAATAATGTATTTTTACTAACCCCCTTCTTTATTGTCATCAATTGGTACAGTACAATGCATTATATTAGTAATTTGAAAATACTATACACATCCACAAAGTACTGAAGAAAGAACGTCATTCTGTTTTGTGAAGAAGTGAAACAGGATGAAACGCAACTCATGTTCCACCGAGACTGGAAAATAGATTATTTCCAAAGCAATCCGGGAATTACTACTTAAGTAAACTTTGGTTAAAAATATATATATATCCCCAGTGTTTTTGAAATGAGAAACTACAACCAAGAGGAAAATCTACAAATAACTTAAGAAATATAAACAAACAGACAAACAAAAAACCTTTTTATAATTCTGGACAGATAACTTGGCAAAGACATGTAATAAAAGTTTTGAATTATGCAATTTTTACTTTCTCATTCCTACTTATACCTTGGTTAGTAAAAAGATTAATAGGATAATATATGCATAAATTTAAGATTATTTTATAAAATCATTATCTTATCTGTTGTGCATTGTGACACTTCTAAAAAAACTCTCCATTCGTTTTGATATATAACAAAATAAATAGTAAAGAAAAATATGTTTACATGGTGTTTTCAGTTTTAAAATGAATATTTTAAAGAAATCCTGGAAATTGAAGATTCTTAAATTTAACTCAGTTTTTGAGATGACTATAATTTTTTATTTGTCTTTTTGTTGGCTGAGATAACTAAGTATTAGAGTTCTATACCAATATAAAGGTATTATTTATAGAAAATTATTGATATTTCTCCAAAATGATTTTAACCTAACAGTGCTTGGTCAACTCCCTTATGTATACAACAAAGTGACTAATGAAAAGAAAATAGGCGTAGTAATGACAGATATCTTTAGCATTAAGTAAAAACCTGTTAAAGCCCAAATTACCTTTTGTTATTTAAAAGATGCTTTGAAAAAAAGTCAAGTTTGGGGTGATAATCATATTACTGTAGTATCTGACATGGTAAAAAATGAAATTTTGTGTGTATTGCTAACATGGAATATTTAAAGAGGAATGCTGACTTGCATGGAAACATAAACTAGAAGTTGGCTGATTATTTCTTCCTTTCATTCTTTTGTTCTTTCACAGAGAGAGAGAGAGAAAGCATAAGCAGGGAGAGCAGCAGAGGGAGAGGGAGAAGCAGGTTCCCCGCTGAGCAGGGAGCCAGATGCAGGGCTCCATCCATCCCAGGACCCTGGGATCGTGACCTGAGCCAAAGGCAGATACTTAACCAACTGAGCCACCCAGGTGCCTCTTGGCTGTTTATTTAAATAAATTTCTCCAAAATTGAGTAATTCCCCAGCCAAAATCTGGAGGAGGAGAGAAAACTAGTTTACTTAGGAGATATTAAAAAACAAATTGGCATTTTTATAATCATGCAGTTATTATCTAATGTTATCTAACACAGAAGATTTATACAAGGAAAAGAGTCAGCAATAGAAATTTGATTAAATGAAGTATGAGCTAGGAGTAAAAGTCTATCTAAGGTTTATAACGTGAATATTTAAGATTAATTTTACATACAACAGACCCCAACAAGATTTCAATTAAGCATTTTTTAATATTTTAGAATTAATATATCAAACTGATAAGGAAATATAACAAAATCTTTAGCATATTCATTCATTCAAGAATTTATTTATTAAGCACAGATTTTGTGTAAAGCATTATGCAGGATACTGAAGATATAGCTGTGACTGTTTAAAAATTACACCAAGGTGAAAGAGAACATGTGGAAGAGGCATCTGATCAAACTTGAGGGTAATGAATGAATGCCCTTAGCAAAAATATTTGAGTTGAGATTTAAGAGTTAAATAAGCTCCCCCAGAATGGAATATTACAGACAATTTGTATAAAATTCATTCAAATAATAAAAATAAATGTTAGAGGGCAAGAGAGTGGGGCTCCTGGGTGGTTCAGCTGGTTGTCTGCCTTTGGCTCAGGTCATGATATCAGAGTCCTGAGCTGAGCAGGGAGTCTGCTTTTCCCCACCCCCCTGCTCATGCTTGCTCACTCTATCAAATAAATAAATAAAATCTTAAAAAAAAAAAGGCAAGAGAATGAAGAAGTGTACAGATCACATGAGACCTAAAGGCTATACTAATGATTTTGCTTTTAATCTTAAGAGCAAAAATTAACCATTCAGGATTTTAACCAAATCAGATTTATGTGTTTGTTTGTTTTTAAGATTTTATCTATTTATTTATTTTAGAGAAAGAGAGATAGCATGAGCAAGGCAGAGGGGCAAAGGGAGAGGGAGAGAATCCCAAGCAGGCTTCACACACAGTGTGGAACCCAACTTGGGGCTCCATCTTACAACCCTGAGATCATGACTTGAGCCGATATTGAGAGTCAGATGCTCAACCAACTGAGCCACCCAGGCGCCCCTATCAGATTTATGTTTTGAGAAGACAACTTTGTTTAGTTCTAGGAATCAGATTTTAGGGAGACAAAAACTGACACGAAAGAGAGAGACCGTTCACTATTGCAGTAAACTAGATAAAAGAAGTAGGTGTGGAACTATAAGAAGGAAATGCGTAGATTTGAAAACTATTCAGGACATAGATCAACCAGACTTGATAAATTGGTTGATGATAGAAACACAAGGAAACAGAAAGTGTCTGGTGTGTGTAGCTGGATGGAGGCTGGTAGTATCTACAGAACTAGAGATTGCTGGATGAAGAACATGGAGGTAAGGGTTGGAGAGCTTGAGTTCATTTTGGACATGGTGAAAGCACCGTGTCTTTTAGACATCTGAGTGGACATGTCAGATGGGTGCTGCATATATTTAAGTGTAGCTTGTGGTACAGAGCTGCCTGTAGGATATAAATCTGAGAATGATTGGTTGGTAGGTAGAAACTAAAGAGATGGATGTGGCTGAAAGGACCCAGCCAGAAATAATGTGAGAACAGATCATGAATTCCATTCTTGGTGATCTGAGTATTTAAAGGCTAAATGCAAAAAGACAACAGAACCTGAGAAAGAGTAGCCAGAGATGTAAGAATTGAATCAGAAACATGTGGGGGTAGGGGGATGCAGAGACAGGGGTGTTGTTAAATCTAGCAAACATAATTTGTAGGCATAGAAACGATCAACATTTTGAGTAATTCTGAAGTAAAATAAAAGAGCATTTTATCATATCCCTTGATTTTGGTTACTTTAGAAGACCATTTGGTGGTCTTCCTGAAAGTTCCATAGAAATACATGCAAAACATATTATCTGCTTTAGCATTTTCTTATAATTAAAATTCTGTATTTGGGATATAAAAGGAATACTGAATCATGCTTCAGGGAACAATTTGTTATACAAATTCTCACTTCTAATAAATTGCTTAAACAAAAACTGGCAGAGCTAAGAGAAATAGAGTCATATTCTGTTTTCCTCTATTCTAACAGCTACCTGCCACTTATATTTTACCTTAATGAAGCAGATACTAGTGGTGATTGGCCCATATCCCTTTGGCATACGCCATTTCTCTGCACTGAGTAGACTAAGTGTATCCGTGTAATAACATTCCCTCTCCCTCCAGAGTAATCCTCAACCAAACACTAATGAAAATTGGTAAATATTCCCTCAATACTCCTGTCCCTTGCTCATCAAATAAGATAACTCTGAGCCATGCCCTGCATTGTCTCTCAGAGTTCCATAGCAGAGTTGAATCCCAGTTGCCCACTGTGTCATCTGCTCAATAGCACATTCTTTATTTACTTCCTCTCTCACTTTCCAGTCCTTCCTAATATCACCCCCATAAAAGATATGTCTCAGGGTCTGTTTCTTAGATTTCTGTATTTGTCAGGGTTCTCCCAAGAAACAAAACTAATAAAATGTATACATAGAAAAAGAGATTTATTATAAGAAGTTGGCTCACACAGTTATGGAGTCTGCAAATCCTGAGACCTGCAGGCTGAGTTGCCAAGCTAGAGACCCAGAAGAGCTGATGCTTTAGTTCCAGTTTGATTCCAAAACAGGAAAAAAGCTGATCTTCTAGCTTGAAGCCCATCAGACAGGAAGAATTCTCCCCTATTTGGGGAAAGATCAGCTTTTTTGTTTTACCCAGGCCTTCAACTCATCTGACGAGGCCCACTCACATTAGAGAGAGCAATCTGTTTCACTCAGTCTACTGATTTACACGTTGATCTCTTATAGGGACACCCAGGTAGCTCAGTGGGTTAAGTGTCCAACTCTTAATTTCAGCTCAGGTCATGATCTCAAGGTCATAGGATCAAGCCTATTGTTGGGCTCAAGCTAGGTGTGGAGCCTGCTTAAGATTCTCCCTCTGCCTCTCCCCATGCTTGTGCTCTCTAAATCAATCAATCAATCAATCAATCAGTCAAATCTTTAAAAAAAAAAAAAAAGGTTTCTCTCTTACAAAAATACTGTCACTGAAATACCCAGAATAATGTTTAGGCAAGTATCTGGGCCCCATGGTCCAGTCAAGTTAATACAAATTAAACATCACAGACACCCAAATTAACACAACTCTCTTCTCTAGAATCTCACTTTCTGATCTTTTTTCTCCCACTTTTTTTCCTCTGGAACTGAAGCTTGCTTCTATTTGTCAGGATGAAATTACATTTTGCTATATGCATTATATGGTCAAAGTTCAAAAGACGATAAACCTCGTTTTCCAGAATCATTCCGGCTCACACTTGTTACCCTGCATAATTGTCGACATTTTGCCTTCTCTTTTTGAAATGTTCTGCTTTGAAGAAAAAATTATACAGTCATCCTAGTCAATAACTGATTCCATAAATGTTATGGTGATAATCAAAAAATTGATGAAAGTATAATTTAATCCTTTATTAAATGATTTTTTTCCTACTGGTTAAAAAAAGTATGATGAATATGTGTCATATTTCGTCAAATTGTTCTTTTTTTTTCCCCCTTGGGTTATTTCACACTGAAATTTCTTACCATAATGTATAAGAAATCCCTGTTTGCAACCAGGATATTATTGTTGATTATCAAGAATTTATTTTCTTCCTTAGAGGATTAAAAAAGAATGTATTTAAAATCTGTAAATAATTTGTAAGTATGATATAAGATCTTCCACAGGATCCTATTTTACTATTCAGTATATGACAAATCTAAATAATATTTTCCTGAAGTAACCTAAAAGTAACATAAAAGTTAAACTGTTGATACATACTTATTTAATTGGTTCAAAATCAGAGAGTGGGTCTAACCCCAGGGTGGTTCAGATTTTCTATCACACTAAGGGAAGGGCGGAAGTAATCGTGACTTTCGAGCTGTCAGAGCCCATTTTGCTTATTGTTGAGGGTGCAGAGATAAGAGCAGGAGGCAGTTCCATGTTGGCTGGAATTCCAGGTAGTGTTGGCCACACAATGCCAGGACTAGCAAAGTCTCGTAAAGCAATGAGCATGTTTACATCGTCTCTTTTTTTAAGTTTATTTTCCATTTCTTCTATGAAATAGGTGTCTCTGTGTTGATTAAACAGTATTAAACATGGCACGAAAGCTATACATATTAATGTCTTAAGGTATTTTTGAATCCTTTTTCACCAAGAATGATTTTATTGTTAAATGGAAATTTAAAAAAATTATAACAATTATGTTGCAGTATATATCACAAAAAGTTAACTTTTAGTAATATTCTAAATAACTATTTCAAATTATTTGCTAACTGTACTTTAGAGCAAGCAACATGTGCTGGGTGCTGCATTACTGCATTTTCAAAAAGATTCTGCATATTGCTCATAGAGACAGTAGTTGATCCTGAGTTCTTTGATGGTTCTTTACTGTGAGTCCTGGTATTCCTGCAACAGAAAAGTGTTGTTATTCAAATGTACATAAATGCATTCAGTCATATTCACAGCCATCTATAAATAGTTGAAGAAACAATTGTATGAAATGCTTGATATTCATCTGAACCACATTTTGCAATTTCAGTTTTATACTCAGATTTCAGAAATTATACAACAGTGGGGCTCATAAGATATTTGGATATCTTTGTTAGCTTTCCATAGACAGGATGGTAGCTTCTTAAAATTGTATACTCTGTTTCACCAAATCTAAGAAATCCCTTGTAAATGTAGACAATAATATTAGAAAAAGCCTGAACACACACCATGATGTACAATTATGAAATATATATATTTATGTGTATTTAGGGACCTTTCTTAATATTCCTTTTCATTTTTTTTCTAGATACACCATCAGTTAAGATTATACCATCCACTCCTTTTCCACAAGAAGGACAGCCATTAATTTTGACTTGTGAATCCAAAGGAAAACCACTGTAAGTGATTTAATGAGCACTAAAGTTTTTCACTTTTTCTCCTATCCTGCTTTGATTTCAGGCTTTAACTGAAGAAATCCACTGTTTTTGTCTTTTCTTGGTGGGCAAAGTGATCTCTAGAACAGAAATCCCCTGAACCATGTCTTCATTAAGTATCTGTGGAAGATTGGTCTTTTACTTTGTCATCTAGTGAAGTTTCTGGGAAGGTTTCCAGCTGTGATTTTTTTCCCCTTTTATTTCTAGTAAGATATTTCAACCTGAAAGGAAAGTGGGCTTAATCAGTCACTGTTTACATCATGAGATTGATAGGCGTTCTACACAGAGCTGAACTTAGTTCTCCCATGAAAATCTTTGAAAATATTGAAGCATCCTCAAAATATCCCCAAGTTTTAAACTTAAATGAGAAATCATTTTCTTAAGAAGGGAAATCACATCTACATTTCTAATGTACCCCCTGTGAAACATAATTCGTGAATGTGAGATGTTCCAACATTTTCAACTGTAAAGTGATTTCATTATTAGAATATATAGGTTCTAATATCATTTCAACTTTAAAATTTTACTTTTTGACATTCATGTTTATAAAAAACTAACTCATAAAAAATCTATTTTTTATGCAAAATTCAAGAGTAGATTACCCAATATGCATTACTCAAAGACCATTTGACAGCAATTTGATCTTTCTAATATAGTAACAGTCTAGGTTGAGCTGAAAGTCATTTTTTAAATTTTTTTTAAACTTCCAATTGATTTGCAATTTGTTTAAATTTTAATAGGAGGAATTTAATTGTTTTCCATGCAAAACTGTATGGGATAGCTTCTGTGCAAATCAAGTTAAATTACTAAAAAGGTATTCCTAATAATATTTTTTATTTAAGTATAGCTTTCTTATTATTACGTGAAGAATATTCTAAAAGAATATTAAGGGAGAAGCCTGAAATTTCAACTTCCTCAACTGTATGATATTATAATTTTAACACACTAAGTGAATTCACACTTTCTTTATCAAAGTTTTGATATTTTAAAACTGTTCTCTCTTCCAGTATTATTTTCTTTTCTTTTTTTTTTTTTTAATTTATTTATTCAACAGAGATAGAGACAGCCAGCGAGAGAGGGAACGCAAGCAGGGGGAGTGGGAGAGGAAGAAGCAGGCTCATAGCAGAGGAGCCTGATGTGGGGTTCGATCCCATAACGCCAGGATCACGCCCTGAGCCGAAGGCAGACGCTTAACCGCTGTGCCACCCAGGCGCCCCTCCAGTATTATTTTCTAAAGATGCAAACATACTGATTTAAAGAACATTCATAAATTCATCCATTATTTTTCTCCTATCTTTTAAGAAACATTTAAGGCATTTTAGACTTTGAAAGGAACAAACTTTTTCATAGTAGCTTTGCTACATATATTCTGTGCAATTCACTTTCCTAGTTCTTACTTTCTGATAAGCTTAAATTGCTTATAGAAAACATTTTTCAACTGCAGTATGCTGAGTGTGACAGTGCATTTCAGTCTTATAGCTTCAATAAGAGCTTTTGGCTACAAGTTCAGTACTCTTAACTAGAGAAAGAAGTGTAATAGACTCTAGTCACCTGTAGACATACTAAAATCCTAATTTCCTTAGTCCCGATTCTGTGTATGTCACAACAGAATTTCTTTCCTAACTTTTCCTTCCATCTCCACTCCTGTTGCTTTCACTTATTATTTCCCAAGTTAGTCTGTTCCTCCTCTCTCTATTTGCTTCTGCTTCTGTTGTCGTTTTGTTTGCTTTTTTCTTTTCTTCCTCCTCATAATCTCGGAGGTCAGCATTTGGGGACATAAAGGAATATGATCAGGATGAGGGCATAGCAAAGGAGTTTTGCTTTTACCTTTTCTTCATTGATCTGCCCCAAATTACATATCTGTACATTTGGAATATGTGTACAACATATACAATTAGAGGAGGATGGGAAATAGAATATTAGAATGCTTGGAAATAAATATACACCTGTTCAAATGGTATCCAATTACCTGTCAATTATCTACTCTTTGGTTCTATATCTACTTCCAATAGCAGAAACAGTGGGGTTTTTTGTTTTGTTTTGTTTTGTTCTAAAGATTTTATTTATTTATTTATTTGAGAGAGAGAGAGAAAGCAGGGGGAGAGGGAGAAGCAGGCTCTCCACAGCCCGACAACACGGAGCTCGATCTCAGGACCCTGGGATTATGACCTGAGTGGAAGGCAGCTGCTCAATCCACTGAGCCACCCAGGGATTGCAGAAATGGCATTTAATTTATGTGAATAATTAGTGTGTGAGGTGGAGGTAATTAGGTCTTTAGGTAGTCCATTTTCCTCAGCTCAACTGTGGTTGAATAGATGTGTCTTATTGTGGGTTTCTGTTTCAGCTACCTAGAAATAAGCTTGGATGTGTAATACTCCTCTGCACTGCAGCTGAATGAAAAGTACAGTAGCCTCTCATTTGTTTATTTCACTTAAGAATACAAAAGTTCCAGAAGTTTAGGAAATAGAAAATGTTACCTTTGTCAGAAGGATCCTGACTAATATCACTTTGGAAATAAAGGAAATAAGACTCCTTATTTTATGGAAAAGAAAACTAAAGCTGCTCAACAATGTTCACCAAATTTCCTATATTCATCCAGGTTTAATATGGATGATTCAGGATTTACACTCAGTTCAATCATTATCCCAAACGTATATTCTTTCAGCTATTTTCTGCTACTTCAGTTACTGAGTCTAAATTGTCACTTACATTAGCCTAAGCGACTTGAAAAACTGGGCTAATGTTTAGCACTGAAGATGAACCCTTGGAGCCTAACAGTGAAGAACTGGCTAGTCTCAAGAAATATTTTACTGTTGCCATTCTCTTTTATTGGACTTTTTTCTATATTTATGCGCTTTCTGGAAACTTACCAAATTCCTAACAAAATGACCATTTCTAGCAGGAGGTAATAATTGTATAAAAAAAATCCCTAATTAGTGTAATATCTTCTGGCGATTACCTTGTAAGCTCCATTAGGGTGAAAATGGTCATTCTATTCTGTCTTTATCCTTGTAGTTCCCAATGTTATATTCTGTATGCCACCATCTACGAATAAATGTTTCTCTTGTATACTCATTTGCAATTTCCTTTTTATCGTTTTCTTTCCTTGCAGATTGCCAGGCATTGATGTTAGAGAAATAACCAACTTCTTTGATTCCTTCCTGCCTTTAGACCACTGTTTCTCTTCTATTCTTCCTAATCATCTTAAAATCCACTCTTCAGCATTTTCAAAGTAACTATCATTTCTATTAAATGAAAGCATTAACCTCTTTAAAGACAGTGTAATTCCTAGCCTCTCTTTAGTTTTATTCTATCTCCAACAGTGCCAGATGAGGCAGACAGGACAAAAAAACAAGGGAAGACCGAAAAGAAATCATTGGATTTTCCCAGAAGGAAATCTTACTGATCATAAAGAAAACAGTCTCACTAGAGCAAAGAGAACAGAAGGCAAATTGAAATGGATTAATCAGGGAATTAGTAGGTGGTGGGGAAGTAAAGAAAATGGAAAGACCACCCATTTCAGAAAATGAATCATGAAAAGTAGAAAGGAATGAGAAAAGAAATGTGTGCCAAACAGAAGTTTAAAAAAATAATAGAGCTATTGTCTATATTTTAAGACAGGATCAAAGAAGCCTAAAGAATAGGAGTGAAAATGAAGTATGTGATATCACATATACCCAGGGGGCAGGTTCAAATTTCCTGTCTTACTCTGGTAATCACTGTCAAAGTTCTGCTCTATTACTTTGCAGCTATTACACCTGATTCCCCATTTTGTTATTTTGAAACCACAGTGAGAAGCAGCACCGTGGCTTAGCTTCTGATGGGCTATCCAAACACTTAATTCCTACCGTCTTTCCCATTTTGCCTGATCCTCCTTGAATGAGCAGGTGAAAATCAGAACTGGATAACAGATATGTGATTCCTTTTCCTCTCGTATCTTTAATCCATGATCAAATCTTCATTGTTTCTTAAAAAGTATTTGCCTGATACATAGCTTCCTGAAGAAATGAATTATTCACAGTTACTAGGCATATTGATAGTAGGCAAAATAACACCACTGCCTTTTGTATAAGTCATAAACTGATGGCATGGTTCAACTTGTCCTGAGACTCAGGCTCCTAACCTATCCTCCTGTATGCTAATGTTGTTTTCCTTGTTCTAAATGTGAGGGCCCCAGTGACTGTTTACGAACAATCATGCCTTATTTGCCTGCTTTGGACTGAAGCCTTTTGCTATTTTCCTATGGAACAGCTGCGTAACTTGGGCCAGGACCAAATTGTTCCACTTCACATTACTATAGAGGCATTGTATTCTTTCCTTAAAAGAGAGATTACTGTACATGTCTGTCTATTGTTTTAATTTGAGTTTAAAGTGAGGACAGAGCTAATGCCAACCACTTTTCTTTCAAGTCCCCAGAGTTTTTGCAACCTTCTTCTTTCTTTGGCTGAATTCCCAGACAGCTTTCAGGCAGCAGCATTCTCCTTTTATAAAAGTAGGGAAAGAAAAAAGCTGTTGCATTACATTAAAGTCATGACCTTAAAAGGTGTGGGGTTGCCCCCACATGCTAGAGTTAAAGAATCATCATTCCTTTTAATCAAATGTTTAGCACTTTGTAAATTTACTTCAGAAAAGCTATGGGACATTTTCAGTCAAATCAATGTGCATTTGGCATTTAATCTATAAAATACATTAATTATAGGTTTCGATAAACTTTTTTTCTGTGTATCCAGCATAATGTTTATGTTTTGCTTACTATTTCACCTTCTGGTAAGCACAGTTTCTTATGTCTTGGCGTAAATCTAGTATACGTAATTGCATAGCATATAACATGCCCTATTCTGTACAAGAAGAAAGATTTTAATCTTTAGGAAGACAGATCACATACCATATAACAACTAGTGAGGTGTTTTAGAGGAACAATTATGCATCCACTTTGAAAATGATCAAGAATTTAAGAAGAAATCTGATAAGAACATATTGATATATTTGATGCATTTTCCTATTAGCATAATAGATATTAAAAAATGAGATGCAAATTAAGGCTAAACAGTTTTATTATTTCAAGTCGTTTTCTCAGCCTATTATGACCTTTTTACAAAGCGTAGGTTATTTACTAATTGTCATACAATCTAATCACAGACAGAAGAAATGATAAAATAGGGGCGCCTGGGTAGCGCAGTCGTTAAAGCGTCTGCCTTCGGCTCAGGGCGTGATCCTGGCGTGCCGGGATCGAGTCCCACATCAGGCTCCTCTGCTGTGAGCCTGCTTCTTCCTCTACCACTCCCCCTGCTGTGTTCCCTCTCTCGCTGGCTGTCTCTCTCTGTCAAATAAATAAATAAAATCTTTAAAAAAAAAAAAAAAAAAAAGAAGAAGAAATGATAAAATAAACCAGGAGTTAAAGGAGGAGTTATCATCCATAATCAAATGTTTTAGGCCAAAACAGGACAAATGTGAATTTTGAAAAAACAGCACTGATCTACAATAATAGCAATTTCATATAATCTGACCTAGTGCATAATAGGTACTAGTTACACAATAGCTATTTCTCTCCTACCACGTATCTTAAAGAAAGTCATCTAGTTAATCATCAAGGTCTGTGTTTCTGTTCAGGTATAATTCCAACACTGTCATGCTCCGGGGTACTAAGAGTTGTGTGACACATTAGAAAGAAAAATACAAAACTAGGTTTGATTTATAAATCTGTGGATATCTGTGGCCTGAGTGGACTTGAGCAAGTCACTTAACCACCTGAAGTGTTTTATTTTTAATTAATAAACTACTTTTTTAGAGCAGTTGTCGGTTCATAGTGAAACTGAGTGGAAAGTACAGAGTTCCCAAATATCCCCATTACCACACATGCACAACACCCCCCGCTATGGACATCTCACAGAGCAGCGGTGCCTTTATTACAAACCATGAACCTACAGGGACCCATTGTTCTTACCATAAAGTCCATAGTTTACATTGGAGTTCACTCTTGTATACCAACTATTTTTTTTATTCTTTAAAAATAAAATAAAATCTAGTGAACAAACCATTTTAAAGATTAATGACAGTGTATATGAAATTTCTGCCTCCAAGTAATTTCATAGTAAATAATAACCATGAAGATGATGATAAATTACAATTTTGTCAAAGAGTTACATACAGCATATCTCACAAGTTTTAAACTTGGGAGTCTTAATTATATATTTAATACATATGCTAATATTGGACTGCTATGGCAATCCTGGAAACTGAGTTATCAACTCAGATTTCTTCCATGGCTCTGAAATTCAAGGTTCCAAGCAGAATGAACACAGAATGGTCTGTGACTTTCAAAAGCATGTTTGAACGGCAAAGATATCCATGCTAAAATCATGGCAAAACGGATTGAACAACATGGCTATTTTAGTTGAGGTTACACAGTAATAATGAGGTGCCAAAAGAGAGTCAGAGGCATGAACCCCTGTCAGGAGCAAAATATAATATAGTGAGAAATGGGAAACTGGAAGATACTGAGCCACAGGAGCAGCACTTCATAGTGTTAAGGTAGAAAAAGTTTTAGAATAATTGGAAAGGACCGGAGGGGTTAGAGAGTGAGTTCTGGTCCCACAAACATGGACCAGGCTATACTCTAGAGCAGTTCTGCTGGTATGAAAGAGACCACATGTTAGCAAGTTTTGACAGAAAGCCAAAGCAGGAAATTAAAAACCTTACACAACCAAAACCCAGCGAAAGGCTTGACTCATGGGTGGTTGACAATCCAGGGTCTGTGATGTGGAAGACCTCATTTTGATATAGTTTTCCAAATTCTTTTATGCTTATTGTCTTATTTAAACCAAACAAATATCTTGTTGGAAAAGGCTTACAGACTCATAATCATTTCTAGTTTGTAAATGAGGAAAATAAGTCTTGTGGAGGTTGCGTACCCTTTTCCAGTCACCCAGATGATAAGTGGTAGAATTGAGATTACAAACATGCTTTACAAAAATTTATGGGGCGTGCAGGTGGCTCAGTCAGTTAAGTGTCTGACTCTTGTTTTTGGCTCAGGTCATGATCTCAAGGTAGCGAAATTGAGCCCCTTCTCAGGCTCTGCACCAGTGCAGAGTCTGCTTGAGATTCTCTTTCTCCGTCTGCCCCTCTGCCCATTCTAAAAGCTAATAAATAAATCTTTGTAAAAAATTTTAGAAATAAAAAATAAAAGTAAAATTTTAACAACACTGATGGTTATGTTTTCTTATTTACCCAGCGTTTTCAGTTCTCCTATTTTATTGATTTTTCACAATAACCTGGTGAAGTTGGCAAGAATGAAAGAGTTCTGACAAACCACTAGGAGAGCCTATATTTCAATCAAATATGTAAAAAAAATGCAATTTATTTAACAATTACCACTTATGCAAGCCCAAACCTGTTAGCATATCTAAATATTATCTAAACAGTTTCTAAATATATCCAAATAATTTCTGACTAGATTTTATGATTAGGTGTGTAATAACTATTTTGTTGTTACACACGTACACACACACATATATATTCTTAAAGATTTTATTTATTCATTTGACGGGGGGGATGGGGAGCATAAGCAGGGGGAGCGGCAGGCAGAGAGAGAGAGAGAAGGCTCTCTCCCTGCTCTGCTGGGAGCCTGATATGGGCCTAGATCCCAGGACCCTGGGATCATGATCTGAGCCAAAGGCAGATGCTTAACCAACTGAGCCACCCAGATGCCCACATATATTTGTTTTTTAAAAGCAGATTATATTCTTAATTTTATGTATCTTTAAGATGATTAAGACTGTACATTTCACCTACAAGGCAATACCAATGCAAATGTAAAACCAATGCAATGAAATACAATGCCTTAGAAGGTGAGGGTATGGGCACGAAGTTAAAAGAAACACCCCTCAAAATTATGGGCTTTTTCTTTTTAAGTATTATGCTTAAGATATCACCAAAATAATTGGTGGAATAACATAATTGGTGGAATAAACAGAATGAGGGTGCTTACCATTTAGATACTATCAAAATGTTAGTCCTTGCTATAAAAAAGGTTACAGGACATTTAGATTGCTTTTTTGTTTTTTGTTTGTTTTTTGGGGTGTGTGTGTGTGTGTGTGTTTTTGCCTGTGTTCCGATATCTAGAAGATGCAAAATTGTCTTAATTAATTAATTAAAAGTTAAAAGCAATATACCCAGTTTCTTCTGCCATGTTTTTAAAGGTATAATATTGAGAAATTAGCTCTAAATTTTCGTAATTAAAAAATATATATATCCATGAGCTGTCCTTCCCATATGAATTTCTTTTCTGAGGCCCATATGGTCTTTTGCTTCCAACTCATGGCTTCAAAATTTAATCACACGTTGACTCTTTGGAAACACACAAGTGATTATCTTGGAAATGAGACCGAATATATTTGGTTTTGTTTTTGAAACAAGAAGCTGACTCTCGGTAATCTCCACTGCTGTTATTTAGGCTGGGCATCTGTGGTGTGTTGGGCACTCAATCATTTTCAATTAAATGTTCCTATGTCTTGCAAAAGTCCCATAAGAGCTTACAGAACCACGATTATAGATCCATAGAGGAAATGTACTTCTTGAACATTTCTAGGTAAGCAGTTTTCTTACAACAAAAAGCCAATTTTTTTGAGAGATTATGTAAATGTTCAGTGGGAAACTCTAACACAAAAATGTCTCAGTATGCTTAAGACACCATTGTGGAATGATGCTGTCTTATATGTTGATGAGATTTTTCAAGATGTGGACTTTTGAACACAGGGGTTTAAAAATCTGTGTTTTTTAAAATGTATTATGAGATTACATCCTGGCATTTTACTCTTTATTTAAAGATATATAAATATTGCATGCATGTTTATATAAAAACAAGTCATCAAAATGGTAATTGTAGGAAAATTGCAGAAACAAAAATCACTTAACATTAAAAAAATCTGAAATATTATACCTCATCCTAATTAAAGAAAATATTAACCCTTTGCTCAACAAGTGCCATTCAACAAGATTTGTCTTTTATCCTTGAAATTTTTTTCTGTGATATGTGTCATAATGTTAGAGCTAATATCCATCCCTCTGGTGGTCACCAGTCAGCTGAGAAGTAGATTATTCTGTGCCTGTGTTAAATATTTTGACTATGACTTATGTATAATATATGAAGGAAACAAAATGTGGAAACTAAAATTAATTCAGAATCACTATATATATATATATATATAAAAAAAAAACCTACTTTAGAGACTATAGGCCAAAGACTGTTAGAGTAACGAGGGCATTTTTGAGACAACAAATCCAAGAACACATAAAAATATCAGCCTTCTCCTTTTGAGGGAAATGTAGAATAATAAATATCTTTCTCCTTTGAAAAGAAAAAGTCATTCCATAAAAGATACTAAGAAGCAATCTATATGTACTTTTTATGAACCAAATTCAATACAAGAAATGTTCTTAATATGTAACAATAAGTTAAATTCTAAATTAATGCCAAATTGTCATAATCAAATAGAATTTCTATATGCTAATTAGTTCTCAGGTTTTCATTAAGTTTTGGTTTTATAAAATCTATCTTCTGTAAAAATAAGTGCTCACACACATATGTGATTTGTATGGCAAAACTCTTTTATTTATTTATCTAATTGAAGCATAGTTGACAGACATTATGTTATTTTAAGCTGTACAACATAGTGATTGGACATTTATATACATTATTAAATGCTCACCACAGAAAGTGTACTTACCATCTATCACCATACAAAGTTATTATGATATTATTGACTGTACTTCCTATACCATACTTTACATTCCATTACTGTTTTACTTTATAACTGGAAATTTGTTATCTCTTAATCCCCTTCACCTATTTTGCCATCCCCCCACACCTTTCCCCTCTGGCAACCACCAATTTGTTTTCTCTATTTATGAGTCTGTTTCTGTTTTGTTTGTTTTTTCTGGATTTTGGATTTCACATATAAGCAGAAACATACAATATTTGTCTTTTTCTGTCTTGTTTCACTTAGCATAATGCCCTCTGGGTCCATCCATGTTGTTGCAAATGGCAAGATTTCCTCCTTTTTATGGCTGAGTAATACTCAAGTGTGTGTATGTATGTATATCTTCTTTATCCAGTCATCATCTATTGATAGATGTTTAGGTTGTTTCATGTCTTGGCTATTGTAAACAATGCTGCAATTAATATAGGGGCACATATATCTTTTTGAATTAGTGTGTTGTTTGTTTGTTTGGTTTTTTCCCTTCAGGTAAATACCCAGAAGTGGAATTGCTGGGTCGTATTGTATTTCTATTTTTTATTTTTTGAGGAACTTCCATACTATTTTCCATAGTGCCTACACCAATTTACATTCCCATCAACAGTGCACGAGGGTTCCTTTTTCACCACATTACTGCCAACACTTGTTATTTCTTGTCTTTTTGATAAAAGTCACTGTAACAGGTGTGAAATGATACCTCACTGTGGTTTTGATCTGGATTTCCATGATGATTAGTGATTTGAACACTTTTTCATGTATTTATTGGCCATCTGGATGTCTTCTTTGGAGAAAATGTTTATTAGTTCCACTGCCCATTTTTAATGTTTGATTTGGTGTTGAATTTAAGAGTTCGTCATGTATTTTGGATATTAATCCATTATCAGATGTAACATTTGCAAATATCTTCTCCCATTTAGTAGGTTGCCTTTTTGTTTTAATGGCTTCCTTTGCTGTACACAGAAGCTTTTTAGTTTGAAGTAGACCCAATAGTTTATTTTTTGCTTTTGTTTCCCCATGCCTGAGGAGACAGATCATATATATCTAAAATACAGTGCTAAGACCAGTGTCCAAGAGTTTGCTACCTGTTTTCTTTTAGTTTTATGGCTTCAGGTCTTTCATTTAGGTAGATATTTAATCTATTTTGAGTTTATTTTTGTATGTGGTAGAAGAAAGTAATCCAGTTTCATTCTTTTGCATGTAGCTGTCCAGTTTTCCCAACACCACTTATTAAGAGACTACATTTTCCCTATTGGGTATTCTTGCTTCCTTTGTCATAGATTAACTGACCACGTAAGGGTTTATTTCTAGGCTTCTTATTCTGTTCCATTGATCTGTGTGTCTGTTTTTATGCCAGTACCATACTGTTTTATTATATTTTTGTAGGATAGTTTCAAATCTGAGAATGTGATGCCTCCAGTCTGTTCTTTGTCAAGATTGCTTTGGATAATTGTTTTTGTTTGTTTGTTTTTTGTGGTTCCACACAAATTTTAGGATTATTTATTCTAATTCTGTGAAAATTGCTATTGGTATTTTGATTAGGACTATAGTGAATCTGTAGATTACTTTGGGTAATATGGACATTTTAACAGTATTAGTTCTTTCAATCCATGAGCATGGACTATCTTTCCATTTATTTGTATCATCTTCAATTTCTTTTATCAGTGTCTTAAGGTTTTCACAGTATAGGTCTTTTACCTCTTTAGTTAAACTTATACTTAGGTTTCTTATTCTTTTTGATGCAATTATAAATGGGATTGTTTTCTTAATTCATATTTCTGTTAGTTCATTATTGGTGTATATAAATGCCACAGATTTATGCATAATAATTTTGTATCCTGCAACTTTACTGAATTCACTTATTAGTTCTAATAGTTTTTTGGTGGACTCTTTAGGGTTTTCTATATATAGTATCATGTCATCTGCTAAGTAAAACTAAGAAAATTCTTACTCCTCTGAAAGCCATATACTCAAACAATCTAAAGACATTGTCTTGCATTACACAGGTTTTTACAATGTGGAGTGTATATTGATTCACTTTTTCAGATATAACCTCAATTATACAGAAGCCCCTAAACTTCAAAGTTTGAAAAAATTTAAATGGGAAACAATGTCTCAAATTGTATAAAATATGAACATTTACATTGGTCTCTAATTGGAATTGGAAGAATCTGCCAGTAATTACTGATGGCTTTACAGCCCAACTCTTGCAAATTCAGAGTACCAGAAATATTTGGGATGCTTCAAGCAAACGAGAAAGAAGAGAGAATCAAAATAAAAATAGGAGAAAAGAACAGCAACCATTGTGACTTGTGACAAGCAGATGTCTCTGAAATGGTGTTCTGTGATGAACTTCATCACTAGCACTCAAGATTGCAAGTACAGGGATGAACACAGTGAGCAAGAGTCTTGTCTCACGGGATCCAGTAAGTATGAATCTCGCAGACAAAAGAGAGTGAGCAAAGCGATAGACTTTTATTAAGCAAGAATACAAAAAAAGCTCTCAGGATTGACAGGGATCCTGACCAGGTTGCCAATTAAAGCTTTTTATCTCTGGCCTTTTATTAGGACTTTACGAGGGAACTTGCCGGTGGTTAGGTCAGTGGTCTGGAACCATATATGACACGTATACATTGTATGTGAGTCTTTGTTTCTTGTGAGATCTGTGATCTGCGGATATGTAGATATGTAGGTTTGGTTAATCTTTATAGTTAACTTCTCCTTTGAGGCCTGATCATTTTTTGTGTGCGGATATTTTCTATTTTCTGTGGTTACAGTGTAATTATTAGAAAAACATTTTAGCCCTTAACAGTTGGGACGGGGGTTCTGATATTTCTTCCTTACCTCTATTTTTGTTCTGTTCCAGTGTCTATGTACCTGAAATTCCCTCAGAGCCTAGTTGGGGCCCCTATTCTTTCCCTACCTAAAGTCTCATCCTTTCCGTATTCAAAGTGACCATATAAAAGCAAGATTAAAAATATAATAGCTTTGCAGCACAAGGACAAAAAGACCTAAGGGCCATAGGAACTCTAACTGTGGGTCAGAGTTTTTCAAATGCTGGCTGTGGCTAATTAATGAGTCATAAGATCAATTAGCAAATTATTTTTAAAAGCCAAGAATAAAATAGAAAATAATAGAATTGGAAAGGAAAAGAATAGAGAAGTATAGAAGAAAAACTTAAGAAAATGTCACAGAGCACTACAAAGAGCAAGCTTTTATTTCCTGTATGGGTTTGTGCATTGTGTAGTGTTATAAAATGTGTTTTTCTATAGATCACACCTCAAAAGGTTTGAAAATCATTGCATTAATACCAACTGTGGTGACGCCGAAGTCTTAATCACTTCAGTCCCTCTAAAGCCATCAGTATGTAAAAATATATGTTCAGACTGAGGAGATCTGAGCTCCAAAAAATAGGCAAATGCTGCTAAGAATGTTATGTTAAATAATGCAGATAAGTTTGATCTTTTGAGAAGGGTTTCATTCAAATGATCAAAATATACTTTCAAATGTTTAAGTCTTAAATTTCAATTATCTTCAGCATTGACTTATATGGAGCATTTAATTTCCCAGCTACCAGATAAATGATGTGCATTTTACTCTTAATTTTCTAAGACCATTGGTTTTAGTACCAGAAAACAAATAGGTCATGGAGCAGAAGCAGTACTATGGTAGTGACACAGTGTTTAACATAAATATTCATGATTATTCCAACTTATAAGGTTAATTAGCATTATTTTATAGTAGTATAAGTAATGGATTATAAAGTAACTCCTATATGGGATATAGGAGCACATAATAATAACATGCCCTTGAACTTAATGGTTTTCAGGCATCCGATTGATTAAGATGCTTATAGATTCATTTTATATGGCATCAAGTTGCCTTATAATGTACATAGATTGATAAAGTGGCAGATTCTGAAAAATTTAGACTCAGAAGTTCTTGATTTAAAGAAAAGTGAAAATGTTCCAAAGTCTAGCTTAGTCAAAGGAAGTTTTCAGAAGTGACTAAGTTTCAAATAAGTTGAAAAAAATATTTTCTTTATCATGATCATTTTTAAATATATCATAGAAATTACTGCTTAGATGAGGGAATGGATGTTTACTCAAGATTTCTTTTTTTTTTTTTTAAAGATTTTATTTATTTATTTGACAGAGAGAGAGACAGCCAGCGAGAGAGGGAACACAAGCAGGGGGAGTGGGAGAGGAAGAAGCAGGCTCATAGCAGAGGAGCCTGATGTGGGGCTCGATCCCATAATGCTGGGATCACGCCCTGAGCCGGAGGCAGACGCTTAACCGCTGCGCCACCCAGGCGCCCCTACTCAAGATTTCTTGACCTTTTAACCAGGAATTAATATTTTTTATTTACCAAAGTAAAGAAAAGTTAAGTATAAATAAGCCATGGGTAATTGTTTTGCTTATGCACAAAGCCCTTGAGGGATTATCTTAAGCATTTGTCACAATCTTGAATATTTTTTCCTTCAGTGCTAAAATCTGTCACACCTTCAGGATCATAGCAATCTTATCTCTTCTAGGGATAATCTTATTTGTTGTGCCATAAATTGGCTGAAATTATAGTTTGCAGTATGACTACATTGTTTCTCAAAAGTGTTAAAATAATCATCAATGAATACTATCTTTTCAGTAAAAACTCATCCAGGATTTCACAGGCACTCTCAAAAAGGCCATTATTTTCAAGCCTTCTAAAGAGCACTTACCTCTTGCATATAGGTTATTTTCTGTTTCAACTACAAGCTTCTAAACTTGGAGGCAAGAAGTGCCTTAAAAAAACAGAATCAAGTAGCATATGCTCAGATTAATCAGGATAAAAGAAGTCCTTTTCTTATTTGCTATTTAGGTTTTAAATCTAATGATGAACTTAATACTGTTGTTATTGTCCCATCTAAATCTAATCTTCAATGTAATGAGACTTCTACTTGACACCACACTAGTGTAGTAGTTGTTTTCAGGAGTTCACATGAGTGAGTAGATAGATTCAAAATCAGAGTGTCAACTTACAATTAATGGAATAAGTAGGCTTGAATTTTCCACTTCAAACTGACTTCATTTATTACCACATTAAACACCTTTGACCCTATTAGACAGAAGTACTTATGGTGATATTTGAGTTAGGGGCTTTCACTGTTGAGCCTTTAAATAGGAATCATTGAGATTCTCAAATTGCACGTACAAAGAAAATGGCAACAACACAGTGCATTGCTTTACATGAAAAGAATTGTGCAGGTATGGGAAATATCATATCTATGCTGAGCAAAGACTAACCTCTAAAAACTATTATGATAAAGCACATGATTGGAGAGTATGTTCTGAAACCACTGAACACAAAAGGGCATGGGGACCAGTGAGGAAAAAAGGCTAAAGAACCATTCTGTTCTTTTTCTTTCTCATAGAAAACACACAAAGACATACCTATTAAATGAGTCAGTACAAATAACTGCAACAAGCTAGAAATACAAGGGGAAATTACATGTTTGAAAGGGAAATGGTTTAAGAATTCCTTCATCTGGGTGATTTCTTTAAGCCTCTCCTTTTTTTTCTCTTCACTTACTGTACTATTTTAGCCTTAGATCTTTGAAATGTTAGGGCAAAGCCAACTTAACAAATGATGATACTAACTGTATCAATATATAAATTTTGCAAAAATTTGTGTTGTAAATATTGTGTTAAAGAGTTTTAGAAGCCAGAAGTGTATAGATCTAATCATATGTTCTAAATAATGTTTATAATGATGCATGAGACATACTTCCACTGATCAGAAAAATAAACAAACTTACAAAATTTTTAAATACATGAAATATTCAAAGACATAGTAATAATATTTACTTTGGCTTTAAAATTGTTTTTCTTTCTCAAAAAAATAAAGTTGTTTTTCTCATTGCTCTTCATGCTTATTCTTGCATGATGACTTCAAGAACAGTGTTTAAACTAATAAACCATTTATCCTCTCCTCATTTTTTTCTTCACCATGTTTTGATGTTCTGATAAAGACAAAGAGAAGACAGAAAAGTTGTGTTCATCAGGGCTGGGAATTAACCAGATAAGTACAATGGATGGGAAAAAGAAAAAGGAAATCTTGATTGCATTTAAGACTGGTTAAAGAGGGGTGAGTGGGTGGCTCAATTGGTTAAGCGTCCACCCCTTGAGTTTGGCTCAGGTCATGATCTTGCAGTTGTGGGATTGAGCCCCGCATCAGGCTCTGTGCTCAGTGTGAAGTCTGCTTCAGATTCTCTGTCCTTCTCCCTCTCACTCATACTCTCTCTCTTTCTCTGAAATAAATTAAATTAAATTAAATTAAATTATTAAATTAAATAAGACTTGTTAAAGTGAGAACTAAAGGTAGAGGGGAATTGAAGAATAAAAGTAAATGGTGGATTTATTAGTTAGGATTGGAAGATTTGATGCATAATAGAACAGTGTACTGAGAAGGTGGGAGGTTATGATTCAAAAAATCAAAATTTTTCAGCTTTATAGTAGTGAGGAAATGATGGTGACAAAGTTTGGTGTGTGATCATGAGTGAGGGGAGACCAACAAAATAATTACCGAATATGAGGGAATAATGGAACTGAGAGGTCAAGGTATTGGGTGGGTTAGAAATGTAAATGTTTAAGTCAGTGGATTTTTGAAGAGATTCTTTCTTATTCATTTGACATTATTCTCTTTTGTCTTCTCTCAGACCTCTTGGACTTCATTCTCTCTCTTTTCTCATCCCTTAAATGAAAATATTCCATAATATTCAGTAATCTATCCTTTTGTTTTCCTTCTGGAGCTTGGACACTTGCTTGACTCCAATATCTCTCTAAAAGTTCTGCCCTCAGCCCTGACTTCTAATTTCTAGTTTTCTTATTACTGAATAAAGATGTATTCCTTGATCTTGTTCTAGCCCTTGAACTTAGCATGTCGCAAAGTAAAATCATCAACTTTCCCTATCTACTATCTCTCAATTTTTTAAATTGTGATTTGTATTTTGTTTATACATTTATTTGTTTGTTTGGTTGGTTGGTTGGTGGTACGTTGGTTTTGCATTGTTATTTTTTCTTATTTAGGACTGAGATTGTTCCTATTATATAGACTGGGCAGCATAATGAGAGTAGCCTCTCTCTCTTCATTAACATCATATATTTTCTGGCTCCAAAAATTATATTTACTTTCCCAAGAGCTATTCTATTATCTTCTTTTGTTCTCTACTTTCCTTTATTATTCCAACTTTATGTAGGACCTGGCTTTCTTTCTTAAGAACTCTACGGATGATCTCTTTATTGAACTTTCTTCTTCAGATATTTCACATTGCTATAAAGGAGACTCGGAACAGGAATACTCACTTCTTAAAAGACCTAGCAAAGTATATTTGTTTTTCCTCAAAGCCTGGAACCCAAGACCAGGCTTGAGTTCCAGGCTCAAAAATGTACACTTTTTTTAAATTTTTGTTTTCTGGGTTTTTTTTCCTCATGTCTGTACCCCAAACCTTTCCATTTCTTTGCTTTTGTTCACAGTTGTCTTTATGACCAGAATGTTCCATACCACATTTCATTCTGTCCTCCATATAAATTATGTCATCATTCTTTAGTCTAACACTAAAATAATACTTTTCATCTTCAGTTTTTTGTCTTATAAATTCTGTCTTGGACTAAATTCCTTATGAGCGTATTTGGTCCTGTTAGAAATTACATCCTGGCTTTTGTTTTTATTACTCCCAACTCAGTTATCCTCTTAAGAGTTATTAACATTGCCCTTTCATAATTTATTATCTTAGCTAATCACAATATCACCTGTCATTAATGCCGTTCTCTTTTCTTGGTACTTGTTGTATTTAAATTCCTCTTTTCAACAATATGGCTTCCTGAGGGCAAGCATCGTACGCAGGGTTCTGATTTCTCTTGAGTTGGCATCGTCCATTTCTACCACTTAAAATCCTACCACAATTAAAGATACCAATCAAGAGTTACATCTTTTGTAAAGCCTGTTCTAATGTCCCTAATATAGGTATGGTGAATCTTTATGTTTTATAACTTATTTATGCCACTTACCATGCCCTGCAAATGTTATGGTTGATGACATATACATTATATAAGCTACAAAAATGTAATATCACAGAGATAAGATGTTTATTTTCTTCATATCCTTCGTAATTTCTGGTTTAAAAACTTGCACACATTTGTTTATTGATAGTTGTTAGATAATAATTGTATAAACTTATGAAGTACCTAGTCAAGAGTACATAGCATACTTTAACAAACAATAACAAAACTCTTCATTGAACTCTTATCTGTCTTAAGATTACAAGTGTAAAGTAGAACATTTTATGTTAATTAAACTCATTGAAACTCATTGAGGACTCCTATAAATGTTTCTCAAGTTTTGTTTTCCTTTGAGCAAAACTATATCTATAAAGACAGACACACAAATGTTTCATTGACTATGTTTTAAAATAAACTTCAACTGTGATAAGTAAAACATTCAAAGTTAACTTGGATAATAGTAAAAGTTTCTTGATGTCTTAAGAATTGCTTCCATAAAAAGTATGAAATCCATATTACAAATAAAACGAAAGAAAATTTCATCACAATTAAGTTGCATAAGAATCAAATTTGAGGGAAAATCGCAGCTTGATGAACTCTCCAAGGTCCTAGATCAACATTTTATAAAAATTAAGAATTTGATTTGAAATATATTTAGAAACCTATTTTCAGAAACCTCTCATTTGATCCTCAATAACAAAATAACCTTCTGTGTATCTTTATATTTGAAGTGGTCAATGTAATAAGTAGCTCCACAAGTAATCTCTATATTTTCCTGTGTAGCAGCCACATCCTTTGCTTCCAACAGAGACTCCTTACAAAATTATATTTTGAATCGGTTGCATTGCTTTAAGAAAGACTGCTCCTTGAACTTGCTTTGTATTTACATTTTAGATTATAAGAAAAGAAGCCAACAATACCGGCTTCTAATTTTTTTTTCCTCTTTTTTTTTTCTTCTACCTCACTTGGTTGTCAATGGTTGGGCCGTGGCTTATGGATGCAATTTCAGTCCACCCAATGAAGAATGGCCGAGGCTATATTCTCTCAGAATCCTTCTTCCCAGAACCCAGTAAATTTTTAAAATTTTCTGCTTGACTTAATGTCAAACTCACTTGTCAATTTGAATTTAATTTCTCTCCTGCTTTCCTAAAAATTTGATAACATTAACACAGTTTTATACAGAGACTCTTCAGTATAATTTCTTCAGTATAATTCTGCTTAAAGCAGAAAAATGGATCGAGATGTTTATGTAACTTCTACCACCTTCTTCCACTGTAGAGTAAAACCATCACAGGAAATAGAAGAGCATTGGGTTTAAAAATCTCCCTAGTATTAAATCTTCAATCACATCTATCACCTGGGAATTTCTAAACTGAAATAAAGGCAGTCACCATATTCATGTGCCATACAATTATAAATACATAAGGCACCAAGTCATTAACTGTAAGTTCCTGCTTTGTCTTGTATGAAAGAAATGTAAGATACATATATTTGCAAGTTTCTTTCTTTTTTCCTTTGAGCCAGAACAAGGTGTTTACTTGAATGTTATTATAGCAACTTATTATTTTTCTTTCATTTAGGAAAAATAAGTTTCATTTTCATAAGACTAATTTTAATGTTAGAGCCCCACATGTACTGTGCTTATGAAGGAAAAGGCACTTCAGAACTCCAAGGGGATGTAGCCGTTTGGGAAAAGGAAGATACTGGAGAGTGCATCCATTCCAAAGTTTGGAAGACCTTTTACTCCTGTTTACTTCTGCAAGAACACCAGACCTCTTTTTTAGGAGATTTGCATTATGACACTTACTTTTCCATAACTGAACTGCTTATTCTTTATTCCTTTTTTCAAGCATGAGCCTAAAAGAGAATGAGAGATTCGAAGACAAAGCAAGGTTCCATTGCCACACCTAGGGAGTAAGGATCCCATATATAGTTGGAAGGATTAGAGGGACTATTCCTATGGTATAACTTTACAGAACAAGTGCCCCAAAGACCAAACAAAGAGTTTCAGTGGAAATGAGTAATCAGGTTTGTATCCAGCTCGAGATATTAAATAGACTGCTAGCCTGAGGGAATTGCGGCAATTCCTTCTAACATTAATTTATAAATAAGGAGTTATTAAAGATATCAGAGAATCTCTCATTAGATATATAGAAAACAAAATACTAAGTTAATAAAAATTTTTCTAAAAATCTGTTAAAAACTCCACCAAGACCTTAGAATACAAGAGAATAAATGTACAAACTTGTTTGGTTTCTTCTTTCACTTTTATTTTTTATTGTTGTTTTCTGTCATCCTATGAAGAAATAGCTGCAAAATGTCATTAGGTGCATAAGAAAAAAAAAATCTTTTTAGCCCTATAGATTTGGTAGACAGAAACATAAATCAAATGTTATCTCATACGGAAGATTTCCAAATTCTAATTATCTGGGCTCCTAAAGGGGAAACTGGATTGACTATATTAATGTCCTCACTATGGAGTTATATAGTGTTATCTCATGCCTGATGCTGTATCAGTGTCCTGTTACTCCTGGTGTCTAGCTTCTACTCTTTTTCAGCCTTATCACATAGAAACTATAGACTGGAACCACTTTTTAAATGATCTCCTTTGGTTGCCTGAACAGCAGGGAAGATTGTTATTCATTTGTAGCAAGAAACTCAATCATTTCTGGGTTCCAATTAGAGAAAGCCTGGGGGCCCTCTTTATTAAGATGAAACACAAATTGTATCAAGACTTGCTAAACCACTTAATATTTTTATGGTGATATTAAGAAGCTTGAACATTTTAAGTACTAATTGGAATATGTGTAGGGTATTTTTAATCGATGTATAAACTCTAACCTCCATTTCATTAAAATTGTGTCTTATGGTGCTAACTTTTCTTGCCACCTTGAAGATTTACCATATAAAGTAGGATCAAGAATCCTGCGATGTTCAGTATCAGCAGTGACTTACACTGCTATAATCTCTTCTTACCCATTTCTGCAGGTGTTTTTTTCATTATTTCCTAAAAAAGAGAATTATTTTTTTAGAAAACATTTTTTTTAAATACAGACTGGCAACTTAAATAATTTATCTAGATATTTAACTTCATTTCTGTATGCACAATTTAAAAATACTTATCTAAATTTACTTATATGATTACAGAGCCATATACTTTAAGATGTGACTGAAATCTTATGAACACAAGCAGAGAAAAGTTATGACAGTTTGGATTGGGGGGTTATAATTTTGAGAGTATGGAAATGCATAGATATATACATATAGTTATATCTCTGTTTAAAAATTCTGACATACATTAAGAAAATATTGCCTCTTAATAAAATACTTCTGTTGAGTAGTATTTTAAGGATGAATCTTTTAAAATTCAAGTTATCCTTAATATAACTGTTATTTTAATGTTGGTCTTATGTGGCTTCTTAGAAAGGACACACATTCTAATATTTCAATTATATGCAGCAAGTCATTGTTTTGCCTCTTCAACGGATATTAAGGATGTGCAAGGTTCAAAATTATCCAGGCTATCAGTTCTAACATAAGAATTAGTAAATTCGAAGAGCAGTTAGCTGATGTAGGGTACATGAAGCAAGTTGAGGAATGTTTATGGTTTATATTTTATTGAAGATATTATGAGAGAGTGAGTTGTCTATATAATTGGATGATATAAATTTTTATATTTTCCAATAGTTTTGGATAACTAGTCTTTATTTCTTTTCCCCCATAAAATACCCTTCCAGAAGTTTCATGGGTACAGCCCTGATTGTCTTCTCTTTGTTCTCTCCCCAAGTGTTTTACTACTTAAACTAAATGATTCTTTCATCACATTACTGATCTGCTTGTTTTGAAACTATTTCCTGTTTTTTTTTATTATTTGGTTCCCAACTTTAATCACTTCTCCAAATTTTTTTCAGGAAAACATATATTCTCTGAATTAGAAGAGCTGTCATAATCATAGGCATCATTTACCAAGATAATGTCCTCATTGTCTTTACAATAACAAAATGGAAATGAAATGTTTCCCCCAAAATCAACAAATAATTAAAGCTGTTTCAAAAATAATTTCTAACATGATAAAATCAAGTTCAAATAGAACATTTGACAAAAAGAACTAGGAAAATATTCATCATGTTAGCAAGCAAGAGGTAGTGGACAAAGCATTAGCTGCAGTGTGAGACCAGGGTTTGGATGCGTCTCTGATGGTCAACATTCTTACATGCATTAAACTTTTAAAAAGTATAACAGAAGTATTCTTGTGAGAAGTATATAAAATATTAGTAACATATCTGGGATAACCACCATTATCAACCCATAGTGGTAGGTATTATTATTTCTATAATTTATAATTACAAAAGTATGTAAAATATTTGAAGACAGATGTCCATGGTTCATTTATCCTTTCTTCCCTACAAACAGGTTTGGAGATGGAAATTCTTTGCAAGAATTTAATTAAAAGAGAACTATGTTTCTATAAGTTCATGAAACTTTTTTTTTTTTTAGATTTCACATACAAGTGTGATCATACAGTATTTATCTTTCTCTGTCTCACTGTTTCACTTAGCCTAATGCCCTCAGGGTCCACCCATGTTGTCTCAAATAGCAGGGTTTCCTTTTTTCAATGGCTGAATAATATTCCATTATGTGGGAATATATTTTCTTTATCCATTCATCCATTGATGGACACCCAAGTTCTTTCCATGTGTTAGCTATTATAAACAATGCTGCAGTGAATATAGGATTCAGATATCTTTTTGAGATAGTGATTTTGTTTCCTTTGGATATTTACCCAAAAATAGAATTGCTGGATCAAGTGGTAGTTCTATTTTTAATATTCTGAGGAACCGCTATACTATTTTCCATACTGGATGCACCAATTTGTATTTCCACCAATAGTGTGGAAGTGTTCCCTTTTCTCCACATCTTCCCTAACATTTGTTATTTCTAGACTTTTTGATGATAGGCATTCTAACAGGTATGATGAGGTGATATCATATTATGGTTTTGATTTGCGTTTATCCAATGATGAGTGATGTTGAACATTTTTTCATGTAATTGTTAGTCACTTGCATGTCTTCTTTAGAATTTATTCAATTCCACTGCAGATTTTAATTCGGTCATTTTTTGCCACTCAGTTGTACAAGTTCTTTATGTATTTTGGATATTTGCCCATTTAGCAGATATAAGATTTGAAAATATTTTCCACCTATTCTTTAAATTGACTTTTCATTTTGTTAATGGTTTCCATTATGTGAAGAAGCTTTTTAAATTTATTTCTATTTTATTTTATTTTATTTTTATTTTGTTTATTTTTTCATAATTTCATTTTTTGAAGTTTTTATTTAAATTCTAGTTACTTAACATTCAGTGTTATATTAGTTTCAGGCGTACAGTATAGTGATTCAACACTATCATACAGTACCCAGTGCTCATCACAGCAAGTGCTCTCCTTACTCCCCATTGCCTATTTCACCTGTCCCCCTACCCACCTCCCCTTTAGTAACTATCAATTTATTCTCTGTAGTTGAGTCTGTTTCTCGATTTACTTCCCTCTCTCTTTTTCCCTTTGTTCATTTGTTTTGTTTCTTAAATTCCAGAAATAAGTGAAATCATATGGTATTTTCTTCGTCTGACTGAATTATTTGCTTAGCATAATACTCTCTAGCTCTATCCATGTCATTGCAAATGGCAAGATTTCATTCTTTTTTATGGCTGAGTCATATTCCATTATATATATATATATATACACCACCTCTTCTTTATCCATTCATCAGTCAATGGACACTTGAGCTGTTTCCATAATTTGGCTATTGTAGATAATGCTGCTATAGACATCGGGATACATGTGCAGAAGCTTTTTAGTTTGACGTAGTCCCAATTGTTTATCTCTGTTTTTGTTGCTTTTGCTTTTGGTGTCACCCAAAAGATCATTGCCAATACCAATGTCAAGAAGATTTTTCCCTATTATTTTTTTTCCAGAAGTTTTAGTGTTTCAGGACTTAAATTCAAGCTTTAATCCATTTTGATTTGATTTTTGTGTAAGATAGAAATTCAGGATCCAGTTTCATTCTTTTTCATGTGGCTGTCTGGTGTTCCCAGCACTTATTGAAGAGACTATCATTTCTCCATTGTATATTCTTGCCACCTTTATCAAAAATTAATTGGCTATATATGTATTATTTCTGGGCCCTCTACTTTGTTCCATTGATCTATGTGTCTGTATTTATGCCAGTACCATACTGTTTTAATGACTATAGCTTTGTAATATAGTTTGAAATCAGGAAATGTGATGCCTTTAGCTTTTTTCTTCTTTCTCAAAATTTTTTTCCTATGCAGGGTTTTTCATGGGTCAATAAAAATTTTAGGATTGTTCTATTTCTGCTAAAAATGCCATTGCAATTTTGATAGGGATTACTTTGAATTGTAAATCTCTTTGTTAGTGTGGACACTTAATATTAATTGTTCCAATCAATGAGTATGTATGTGTGCTCTTTAATTTTTTTCATCAATGTCTTATAGTTTTTAGTGTATGGATTTTTCAGCTCCTTAAATTTTTCCTAAATATTTTATTCTTTTTGATGCAATTGTAAATGGGACTGTTTTCTTAATTTCTTTCTGATAGTTTATTGTTAATGTATAGTAAAATAATACAAATCATTTTGTATATTGATTTTGTATCCCAGAACTTTATTAAATTCATTTATTAGTTTTAATAGTTATTTGGTGAAGTCCTTAGGGTTTTCTTAATATCATGTCTTCTGCAAATACAGGCAGTTTTACTTCTTCCTTTCCAATTTGGATGCCTTTTATTTTTTTTTTTCCTGTTTAATTCCTCTGGCTAAGACTTCCAAAATAATGTCAAATGAAAGTATCCAGAAACAGGGATACAGTGGTGGGAGAAATGGGTGAATGTAGTCAAAAAGTACAAATTTCCACTTATAAGATAAATAAGTTCTGGGGATGTAATGTACAGCATGCTGAATATAATTAACAATATTGTGTTGCTTATTTGAATGTTGCTAAGAGAGTAGATCTTAAAAGTTTTCATCACAAGAGAAGATATAACCATGTGAGGTGATAGATCTTAACTAAAGCTATTGTGATACTTATTTTGCAATATATATATATATATATATATATATATATATATATATATATATGTCAACTCATTCTGTTCTACACTACAGTGTTAGTTGTCAATTGTGTCTCGGTAAAACTAGGAGACTGAAAGAGAGAACTCCAAGGAAAAACCTGTAGGGGGTGAGAAAAGCAGGAAAGGTAAGGGAACAAAGCATCACAGGGTTTCAAGCAAAACTGTCACAGTGGTAGCCTCAAGTGCAAAGGGATAATTCCAAGTAGTTCTGGAAAAGGCTACTCCAGTAGTCCCAAATCACTCCGCAAGAAATAGCAGTACGAGCAATTAGCATCAGGATCAATGCCACAGGACTGCTATAATGACTCAACAAATTAGTTCCTTAATGCATGTCTGCTTAGTTAAACAGAATAGAATTACGTTATATTTGCCAGATCTCCTGAGTGAGAGCATGGCAGTTGTTTGGTAACTCTTAGAAGTTATCATATGGATATACACAAAATGATTGTTAAATATTTATAAATTGCTTGATTTATTTACTTCATATAATATGAAAGTTTTTCATTTTTCCTGTCTATGTGCATACTTAAATCCAATAGGCCAGAACCTGTTTTGTGGACAAAGGATGGTGGAGAATTGCCAGACCCTGACCGGATGGTTGTGAGTGGTAGGGAACTAAACATTCTTTTCCTGAACAAAACGGATAATGGTACATATCGATGTGAAGCCACAAACACCATTGGCCAAAGCAGCGCAGAGTATGTTCTCATTGTACACGGTGAGTGCTTTCTTGACATCATTACATGTGAAAAAAATAAATGACCTGAAAAACTTTAAATTTATCTTTAGAATAATAAAAAACATTTTTAGCAGGTTTTCTTTTTCTTTCAGAAGGACTTTTTATAAAAGATTCACAATTAATATGTTCCAAGTCAAACTAATAGAGTTACAACATACACTAAAAATAAAAATTATTTTTATAAAAGGTTTTCTTTATTACAAATATCTAAGTTTTGGTAGTGACTAGTAAATAATAATGATTTTCTTTAAATTTTGCAAATAAATGTTTTTAGTTATAAATCACAATCATGAAAGCTGTATTTACCTTGTTAGTTTTGGTTGCAATATCATAAAAATATACTTTATTATTGCTATAACTGGTTTCACAAAGAATGATAGCATGTTACTGAGATGCAGCAAAGATAGAGGTGTACAATATTAATAACTACATTAATTTCTTAAGAACAATGATTTGAAACAGTCACAGATATTTTTTCTTCACTGCACTAATCTTATAATTTGAGTATGTATAACAAAATGGCAAAAAGAAATAACAGTACCCAAGACTGAGATAATCTCTGTTTTTCCAAACCTCCAAAAGCCAGAATTGTTGCTCATGATACAGCTTTTATAAATTGTTAGAGATGAACTTTCATGAGATTGATAAATAATGCAATAAAAAAATTAGTCAAGTTTCTTTATTGCAAGACTTCTGAGAGTTTATTAAATATGTCAGGGTATATTGTGAATTTCCAAGAGAAATAAGCATTAGAGAATGTAAGATTTCCCTCATATTTCACCATGAAAACCTTTTCTAAGACTAGTATTGTGTTTACACAGTATTACAATATTCTGAATGAGTGCTGTATAAAACATGATGCTGTAATAAATCCAGTGTATCTTAAAAATTGTGAAGAAGAGTATATTTGATGTCTTTCCCATGAATCTAATTATAAAATATTATAAGAAGCATGAATTAGTTCTGCATCTTTCCAAAAAAGAATTGGGGGGGGGGGTAAAAGTCTAATTCTTTGTGAAGAGATTTTATTTTAGGGAAAAATTTAATACAGTTTGTGCTTTTTCCTCAGGTATTTATTTTGTTATGATACAGGAAAAAATTGGAGAAAAAGAATATATTAAATCAATATACAATTTTCCTATTCTCAAATTACTTTAGTGTATGCAATCTCTCAATTCTTAATACCACTTTGCTGTTGAAGACAAGCGAAGGCTTGCAGTAAATAGACTGCCCACATATAAACTCCTTGAAGATAGAGTTGAGATTAATTTCTAGCATCCTATGAATTGTACAGATTACAACTTTTGGGAAAGATCAGCCTAATCCAATTAAATTCATAAATTGGAACTAAATGTGTTAAAGCCCTATAGACATTCCCTACCAGGCTTACTGCCAGGGAAAGTATAATTCACAAGGGTGGGTCAAGAAGATAAGTTAGATCTTTGAAGTAGGACTTGGAGTAGCTTTCAGTTCATGCTGACCTGTGTGTGTGGATCACGCAGTCATGGAAGTAAAGTCTGATTCACTCTGAGCTTTCTAAGTGTGTCTCACTAACAGTTGTGAGGAACTTGGGGGCATTTTGTATAGCATGTCACATTGTGTCCAAAGCAATGTGATATAAAAATATAAAGAATTAGAAGGGAAGTGATAGAAAAAAATAATATACTTTAAATGGAAAGTATGTCATTCTTTTTTTTTTTTAAGTAATTCAAGTGGAGCAAATGCATATGTTTTCCCAGTGTTTGCAAGCTAGCCAAGAGCATGATTTCCTAAATAGCCAAGCTATCTTTAGGTATTTGGCAGTTGACATATTTCTAATAAATACTTCTCTAACCACTTTGTAAGAAGTCATTTTTGGCTTTGCTTTTTGAACTACAATTCATCAAAAGCACCCCATAGATTAATGTCATTCATGCTGCTAGATAAATGCTGTGAAGTTCAACAGTAGTTTACCTAGGATTATTGACACAAGTAATAAGAGGCTCTATGAAACAGTGAAACCATATTACACTGTGTTTAAAAAGGGCTCCAATTGGGTTCATTACAAAATAAAGGTTTTCTTTCCCCTTTGCACACAGGCTATAATGTTTCATTAGTCACTGGTTGTATAAATATAAAAAGCTACTCTCTTCTGTTAATGGTTTGGCTGTTTCAAAACCCTACTAAATGATGAAATTTGAGTGGCATTTCGATCTATAATGAATGCTGTATGCATTTCAGAATGGAGTGATAAGTGATCATTCGTGAGAACTTTACCCTTTTATCTTTTACACCAAGGTTGATTTTACATTAGCTGTGATAATTTAATATAGCTCTAGCACAGACGGGCCTTTCATGAGCTGAGACTGCGTCTTTGACTCTACCACAGTTGCCTACGTTCTATTGATTCTTAACTTGATGGAGGTCTGAGCACTTTCCTGTGAAATCGTCTGCTATCTAGATGCCATCCTAATGGTTAGATTTTATTCTTTGGGTGTCAGTGGAAGTACATTATTTAAATGTTATCACATTTAATTGTTAACAGCACTGACATTTTGTGTTGTGGACACTGGAGAGCTTTTCTCCCTCCTCCTAATTACACCTTTACAAATTTCAGCTTTAGAACTACAGATGGTAATTTGAAACTGCCAGTCTAAAATTCACCCTCAGTGAAAGGTCTAACAAAATTTAGCATACAAATACTTGTAGGATAAAATATTATACTTATGAAACATTTGTACTGTACAGGTTCCATCAGAAAAGAAAGTGGCATTTTTCATTAACAAGCTCAGCAATGGAAAAATTTATTTGTTGAATTGGTAGCCTTAGTTATATATACTATTAATTCGTGTGAACAGAATATTTTTTTAATTTAAATTCGATTAGCCAACATATAGTACATCATTAGATTCAGATATAGAGTTTGGTTATTCATTAGTTGCGTCTAACACCTGGTGCTCATCACATCGCATGCCCTCCTTAATACCCATCACCCAGTTACCCCATCTCCCCACCCACCTCCCCTCCAGCAACCTTCAGTTTGTTTCCTATATTTAAGAGTCTCTCATGATTTGTCTCCTGGTGTTTGTTTTTTGTTTTTTTTTTTTTGCTTCTGTATAAAAATATTGAAGTCATTCTCATATTTTCATTGCTATCATGCTATTTATTCATTTAGAAGAGCTGATTATTTCCATGTTAGTGGTGTTTAAACATACTATTCCATTGCTGTTTTACTATTTGGAGAACTCAGATCAAGAGAAAAATTCATTCATTCACCAAATAAATATTTAGTGTTTAACTACTGAATACCAAAGCACTATAGGAGCAAAGGTGAATAGAACTCAAGTTTAGGATTTAACATGGAAGGTAAGTTAAACATTTAAGTAGTTATAATACCAAAATAAAAGAACTAGAGGACGATGAACATAAAATCGTGTAGCTGTTCAGAGTCTTTGAGAGTATGGTCCAAGTGTCTAGAATTAAAAAAAAAAAAAAGTAACACAACATTTCCAAATTGTTCAAAGACAAATAGTGTACATCATAAATGGATCTAGTCAGCACAGTGCCAGGCGCACACATATGCAATAAATCAAATTATTATTATTATATTACTAGTAGCCTTAAGATACCAAAGGAAATCTCAGTCCAATCTCAACCTCTGGTGAAAACCTTACCCAAGAGTTGCATACAATTTAGTGCCCAGAGTCTTCCCTGAATGGTACTCGGAGCATAAATTAGGTTATGTCTATTGAAGAATGAGACAATTGTAAATTCTTGCTAACTAGGCAATAGAAGATATCTTTAAAATTTGGTAATGTGGCAAATTAGTTACTTAGAGAGTACAGGATAAAAGTTATAATTACTCTTGTTTCTCTAATGCAACATCAAGTTCAGAGGGTTTAGATAAAATGTCTTCTCCCCAAGCAGAGACTTCCCGGATGCATATCTTCCAGTATAGGGAACATAGCAGATACCATTTTATCGCACAAGTAATGGCTGCAGAGAATTACAGATGACCTTAAGCTAATCTTATTTTGTGGGTAGTAGCCACTCTAGTTCTAATATTTATTTGTCATCAACTGGTGCATATGTTCTTTTGAAAGTGTTAGGAACATATAGCACCTGGGAAATTTTGAGAAAGAATATGAGAGTGAGAAACACAAATCAGTACATTTCCTCCAAATCTTAAATGTCTTCTTTCTCCACACTCCCAATGCCTTCTACCTGCCTTCATACTCATGCTAGAGAAATTTGTAACCATTCTTCAAAACACGAATGGAAGCGGAACAGAGACCCCAGGACTCCTTAGTATCATCTGCATCCTCAAAACCCTCCCCAGGATGTGGGAAGAAGTACAGCAAGACAAGTAGAAAAAAACGAGTAAGGTATTTCTTCTTCCACCAGTAGTAGCACTAACTGGGGCAGGTCCAGATCGTAGGAGAGAGTTCCAGGGAGTCAAATGAGAGTTTCAGTGGAGAACCCACTTCACTCAGAACCAACTCAAGGTTCTCTCAGATGGTCATAACAGAGTAGGGTTGAACTATTCTAGAAAGGTTTGCATGACATGTCCTATCTCTCTTCAAACATATTCTTCCTATTACCATAATAACCCTTATTTGAGACTTAAAATTATTTTGCTGCTGCTCTAATATTCCTTTACTTCATTATTTTTCTACTTGTGTGAATAAGCTTTTGTAACAATTCATTACTTCATTATCTTAACTTACTATTTTGTTTTAAATAAAATTACTCGCTACATACCCTAGCATATTTTTACTTTTATGTGTACATATTTTGCTTTTCTAGCATATTTTATCTTAATGACTACATAAAAACAAGCAAAGTTCTCTATAACTAGTATCATCACAGTAGAAAGTAAAAAATAATAAAAAGCTTCTTTTTGTTCCTGACAGTCACTGACGATATCTCTAAAATATCACTTGACAGTTATGGTTTGTTTTATTTATTTGGTCATGTATCTATTGAAATGAATACTGATGAAAAATATGATATTGCTTTTTTTTTTTATGTTTCCAGGATAATTTACCTCAGAAGTAATACACACACACACACACACACACACACACACACTATAGGATCCATCACATTTTATTGTTAGTTAATAAGAACCATCATAAAAAGAGTGTTTCAGATTTTTAATAGTAAGAGGGAATAACACTGCTAGAAATTGTGTGTTTTAGTCTAGTGAAAGGTATCAAGGTATTACATATGCCCATTCAGCTTTTAAAAATCAATACAACTACTATTTTCATTTCACTCTGCTTTTATTGTAAATAATAAGTATGAAGAATACTCAGAGACAGACAGGCATACACAGAGATATTGCAGACTTCTGCATCAAGCCAAGCACCTAGCTTTGTTGCACATTTAGACATGTATCTTTTTCAGATACTATACATATGTGCAGACTTGCTTTCAATCTTCACTGCTGATTTTCCCTTTCACTTGATTTGCTTACTGTGGGAGAGAGGCAAATTGAGTCATGGAGAGTGGACTTCCACTTTAGCAAACATTTCCAAGTCATCGATCATCTCCTTCAAATATTTCACTAGGGTGTAGGTTATAAAGTCAGTTGCTTTAGGGTTATTAGTACCTGATCCTAAATTTAGCAAAATAATTAATGCATGTACAGATTAGGAATATCATAAACTAATATGCTAAACTTGTTTTTAAACTTATCTTAGCATAGAACTAAGCAAATATGATTATAATACATGTATTTCTAGTATTACAGTATATGTTACACATTCATGTCATGATTATCAATGATTTGAAAACTATTGAGAATGCTCATCGCATGAAAAGGAAAAATTCACTTCAATGCTTCCTAGTAAATGCATAGCTAGACTAAAAAGTTGGCAGTAACATGTGCATTTACTATTACATTTATCTAACAATGAAACGTTTAGAAACAATGAGAGGCTATATGATTTTTTTCCCCTCTTAGTTGTAGGGTTAGGCAAGGTGATACGGATCACTGTGGAACCAAAAGAGTGAATCTTTGAGCTCATATGGGTGGGTGGGCAGTGAGAAAGAGAAGCCTGGATTATGGACAGATGCACAGCCTAGTAAACATTAAAAAGAGATTCAGCTAAAATCTGTTCCCTCACATGGAAACAGACCTAGCAGTTGGTAAATTAATTCTATGTACTCATAATGAGCATTTTTCCTTTGGAGAAGCTTTCCTTAGAAGCATAGATGGGCAAATACACAGTAAAGGAAGAAAAGGAGAGAAAAGACATCCATATGGAGCAACAAACAGTGTGCTAATGGAAGAGCCCTATGGTTGCTGCTCTCATCTCTGGTTGAGAGTTTGCAGACAGTAAACTAGTTGGACGATTCTTAAAACTGTACCTTCTTTAATCGCTGAGATAAAACGTATCATTTCTGGATATGAATAAAGCAGGGAAAGCTGTGAAGCCTGTGGGAAAGGCATACCTCTGACTGGATGAATGTGCTGTTGAACTCTGCAGAGAGACGGGGAATGGGATCAAATAGTGGAGTCGGGAACACTGTTTCATTATAAAACATTTAAAAAGTTGCATATGTGCAAGCATACTGAATACAGAGTTGAGTTTTAATTCTATCTCTTTGTTTTAAGATGAGGGTGAATTGGATAAATTAAGGTTTTACAGTTCAGAATAAAAATTTCATTCAAAGATACCACTCTGCCACTGTGAAGTGAATGCTTCTATGGTACCTCTGTGGACCACTGGCTAAACCATCCATGGGGAAAACCCTCATTCCTGCCTGAATGGAGGAGAGTCCACCACCTAACAATTTTAACATCTTAAATACCTTTTCTTACACAATTTATACATAATCTTTTCTATCAGTTGCAGGAAGGTAAACAGAAGAATAGAATCCATGGCACTCAGTCTTTCTAGATTTCTTATGTGGAAATAAGGTTAAGTTGTAGCTTTGCAAAGATGTACACAGCTCTTCTACTAAAGCATATGAGTACTAATTGGCTCATTCATTAGAGAATTGAAGCAATATTCAAGTCCATGGGGGGAAATTTGGGCATTTGTTTTCAGAAATAATGGCACACCCAACTAGAAGATAACAGATCTTTCATAAACCTACTTTGTAGCTTCTTACAATATAGTTTTTACTAACATTGTAACAGCACATCATGTGCTTATTCCAGAATCCAAGAACTATCCTTAACTCCTCTTTATCCTTATCTCCAATTCATCAGCAAGTTCTGTTGACATTATTTCCAAACCATGTGTTCAGTATTTCCACTTCTTTCCTTTATTCTCTCTAGCCTAGACTAGAGAGACTTCCATGTCTATGATCTCTTTCCCACACAGCTGTAATATGTAAATGTTTTAAATACATATTGCTTCATATATTTCCGCTATTTAAATTTTTCCAAAGGCATTTCATCACACTTAGTGTGAAACCCAAATCCTATTAGCCTCGTTTACTTAACCCTGCATAATATGCCACTACCTGCATCTGTGACATCTCATCACTCCCTACCCAATCATTTCTGTTTCCCTGGCCCTCTTTCAACTCCTCTGAGATATCAAGCTCATCCTTTTTTTAGGAAGTTTGCCTCTGTCCAGAATGCTTGTCCAGGAAGTACAAGGAGCTCTGTCATGAATGCAGGTATTTGCAAGAATGATTTCTTATCATTCAGATCTTGATTAAATGAATCTTCTGAGAGAGACCATTTTTGTCCACTCCAATCTAAAATGGCCTCAATCATGCATCACTTAATTTTAATTCTCTGCAAGTCATTTATCATTATTTGGTATTTTAGTTGTACATTTGTATATTTGATTTTATAAATGTGTATATATACATATATATGTATGCATTTATGTTTATATATATTATATTATCTGTACATGTGAATGTATTCTATATCTACCCAGTAGACTATGACTTTCTTGAAAGCAGAGATCTTATGAGTCTCATTTATCTCTGTGTCTCTAGCTCTTAGAACAATGCCTTCTAAATAGTAAGCAATCAATAAATATTTCTTTAATGATTATAAATTTCTTCGTGCCTCTCTGTATATCTCTATCTTTGTTTCTCTCTCCTTCTCTTTTCAACAGAATAAACTTAAAATAATATATGTGTATGTACATACATATATCGTAAACATTCGTATCCACATATATTCGTATATGTGTGTGTGTGTGTGTGTGTGTGTGTGTGTGTGTGTATTGCCCTGGCTTCTGAGCGAAATTAGGGAAACTGATATTCATTCCTTGGTCACCAAAATCAAGACCTTTGGGTTTCATCTCATATTTGGAAAAGAAATGATATATAGTGGCAATCCATATGTAAATGGTGCCTTATAAAGTTAAGCAGTGCACAAAATGAACGACTGTGTATAGAAGAATTAATATCTTCTTGGGGCGCCTGGGTGGCTCAGTCGTTAAGCGTCTGCCTTCGGCTCAGGGCGTGATCCTGGAGTCCTAGGATCGAGCCCCACATCAGGCTCATACGCTGGGAGCCTGCTTCTTCCTCTCCCACTCCCCCTGCTTGTGTTCCCTCTCTCGCTGATCTCTCTCTCTCTCTGTCAAATAAATAAATCAAATCTTTAAAAAAAAAAAAAGAAGAATTAATATCTTCAATAGAAATCCTAGAAATTCCACATACGAGTGAAACCATATCTGGAATATAAGAAATAGCACAGAGGATCATAGGGAAAGGGAGGGGAAATTGAATGAGAAGAAATCAGAGAGGGAGACAAACCATGACAGACTCTTGTCTGGAAAACAAACTGTGGGTTGCTGGAGGGGAGGGTGGTGGGGGATGGTGTAACTGGGTGATGGGCATTAAGGAGAGCACGTGATGTGATGAACACCGGGTGTTAGATGCAACTGATGAATCATCGAACACTACATCAGAAATTAATATGTTGGCTAATTGAACTTATATTTAAAAATCTGTAAGGAAAAAAGAGAAATCCTAGAAATTAAAAGACTTATGCAACTGACTTCATACGTCTGTTAATTTTTTTTTTTTTTTGCAAAATTCTGTGATTATTGCTTACTAAAAACTGGATTTATTCCTTGGAATTCTATAACATCACATAAAGATAATATTTATTTCTGGCCAAATATAATTTTTTTCTGAAAATCTCTATCACAATGCTATACTACCTAATATTTTATTATTTCAGGAAATCTTTCTTGAGTATCTACTATATACAAGTGCTAGGCCAAGCACTGCAGATCCTGTAAGAAATAAACACTCCCTATTATGCCTCAACTTAGTAAAAATTAAAAAGTGAAGAGTTTTCATTCCTGTGCTTCACCATGATGTGACTTCAGAGATGTTTTCAGGGTCCCTTCATTAATTGTAACATTCCAAGAGACTTATTCAGGAGAATATTAAGTTCAATGGTTAGAAATGCTTTACTTTGGTAAAATATTCACTTTCTTACTGAGAACATATTTTAAATGTCAATAACTTGGGGAAGGTTATCATTTTGTCTACCTAAATCCCAGGGGGGAACAGGTTGATTTAATAATGTATTGTAAGGTTAGGAAAGACCTTGCTTTGTGTGAGAACTCAGAACATTAGGGATGCAGGTCAGTATCTGGATTTCTCAATCAGAATTTTTCTACTAGATCACACGTCTCCTGTGTATATTCATATGATTTGAGTTTTTCTTTAACCTGTGCCAGAACTATTCTCCCAAAGAAAACGTTCTCCTCACAGAACTTAAAGTATTTGACCAATCATCTGGTTTACTTTTTGGCAAAATACTTTTAAGAAAGAGCTCATCATATTGAAGTAGGTGGAGCTAAATAATGTAGGATCATCCCCTTGGAAGGATTTTTTTTTCCTACTTGAAATTTTACTTCACTTTTGTCAGTTTGGAATGTGAAGGAATATTTTAAAAGAAAAAAAATGCATACATTTTTTCTAACAACAGGCTGATTTTTATTCATAAACTTTTCTTGTAATTACATGGAACTGCTGGTTACCGCCTACAGTTTAAAATTGCAGTACTTTTCATTTTTTAAAAACAGGTTGTTGTGTTTTTTTGTTTTGTTTTTGCGTAAGGATTCCATTTAGTATGTGAAGCCAGTGGAAGCTATCAGAGGGATGAAAAAGGATTCATTCAAATCTAATTTTTAAAAGGGTTCCTTTTTATGAAGCGGATAAGGTTACCATATGGCTTTTGAGGAAGAAGCATGCACGGGCAAGTTGAGGCCTTGTCACCCCGGTGGTTGTCATTTAAGTAAGAGCCTTGGTGCTATTATCCATTCTTATGCTATAATCCAAATAGGCTGCTACATGTAGCTGAACATAATGGGAACAGATAAACGTCCTTCTCTGCACAGGTAAAAAAGCAAATACAGTACATTTTTCCTCTTACAATTGCTTCCAATGGCAGTGCAATTATCAGTAAGAAGGTTAAGGATGCCCTATTATTTTTAAGGTTAGGAGACATGAATAGCTTCTTTCAAAAAGACACTTCTTACCTTAATACTTCTAATATATGTTGAGTTCTCACCCTTCTGTATCTCCACTAATAATCCTTGGTTTGGACTCACTCTTGATTACCCTTGGACCGCCCTGGGGAGTTAGTGACATAAAGCAGAAAGAAAGTAGACATATGGAGTCCAGACTAAATGGTAGAAATTTTTCTCCCTATTGAACACTAGTCCTTGGAGAGAAACAAGCAGCTTGGGCTTCTGGGACTCTTTAGACTTAATTTTGCTTAGAAAATCCATTCTGAATGGGCCAGAATGCCATTTTTAAAAAGAGAAACTGCCAGAAAACAAAACAGGTTGACAAGTTAGAAATTATTGTACACTGCATTTGTAGAGAACAGAACATACCTTTAACCTGAAAAGCTCATTATTGGAAAAAAGGTGCTACACCATTCTTCAATTTATTGTATACAGTGCTTGGTGGAACTGATTTCATTTTAACAAGGTTATACAGGATCTGCTGTGCTCTAATAAGCTCCAGTAACAAAATGTGGTTGCATTTTTTTAATTCCTTCATTAGGATGTGATTAAAAAGGGCACTTTTCTATTATTTGAATTGGATGATATGATTTAGAGCTCTAACACTTTTAAAAACATTGAAAACCTACACTCAGAATATAAGATTCTTCAATGTGCTGCATTTTAATTTTTTAAATAATCATTTAAACTTGAAGACTCTTAGCAGAAATTTCTAAAAAACCATCTCATACATGGTAATAGGGAGGAGGGGAGATTTTTTTTTTTTTTGCACAAATTAACCATGAATAAGGCTCAATTACTGATTCATGTTATTAAAAATGATACTGTTCCCTATCTACTGACATCATTGTCATTACCACTGGTAGGAGCATTATTTATAAAGTACCAGTCAAATTTAAAGCATAGAACTAGGCACCTGTAGGAAGCACAGAAGTGCATCATTATTCTCTTCTCTTTGTTATCTTATTATCTTGTTGGCTTGTGAAAAAAATAAAATACAAGCAATGCATGTTAGTGCCAAATAAATGGTATAGCCTCCCTGTTTTCAGCCACCGATTTTGTGAAGAGCTCTGATATATATTCTGTGTTAATTATGTAAATCACAGAAATTTTAAAAATCTTACTATAGCATCACACATGTATTTTATTCTCCACTGAGAGAGAGAAATAGAGAAATGACGCTAGTGAGAGGCCCATAACTCTGGTTGTGCCCATAATGGTCAGCCACGAATGTAAAGCATTTTCGTCATGGGGGTATTGGTAAGAAAGTGAGGGAAGCAGTACATAAATCAAAAAAAAAAAAAAAGACAGATATTCAGAGAAAAGGGGAATCAGAGAGAAGTTGATATTCAGTTAGTTAAGGAAGTCTTCACAGAGCAGATCCAAATCAGGCTTATACTTGGGAGTAGCATTTTACTAGGTACATCAAGAAAGGGACAGATTAGAAAACTGTGGGGGATTGAATCAGAGTAAATTTGTCCCACGGCAAAATAATATTTTTAAAAAAGAAGACATGTTGACTTATAACAACTGAGCCCGAAGTTAATTAGAGAGATAGATATATAAATAAAATGGTAATGTAGTATATAACAAGCATGTGTAAAAGTATGTGCTAGATGCTTTGAGGGTACTTTGAAGGAAGATATTAACTCTGCAGAATTGGGTAATGCTTTACAGATAAGATCATATTTAACTAAACTTTAAAGACAAGAAACGTAATAATTAATGTCAGGAAACAGGATGTGGCTCTGAGAACATGGCAACAAAGAGAACACCAACAAGAACTGAATCTAGAATTTTGGGAAAAGACTTGTATCAGGGGCACATGTCTTCTTGTGTGCTAGATTTCGGCTCCTTTGCTTATGTTAACTGAGCACTATGAAAAATAAAGAAAAGAAGCCAGGCATGTATGCTGTGAGGAACTCTAGCCCCTCTTGTTCCAATGTGGTGCCTAACAACAATGGTGGAGGCAGTTTGGAGTTCTTCATGGCAGAATCAAGCAGGTTGATCAGGAGAGATGAGGGACTTATGAATTTGTCATAATAAAGTTTAGCCATGGGCCCTGGACACAGATTTCAGTTTCCTGGTTCAAGAACTTTGTTGTGTGAGCTGAAATTGTGCTTCTGCAAGTGAGTAGGTCCTTAACAGAAGTAATTCGCACTATTTATACTGCATTTATTTGTAACCCAGCATTCGCTTACATGAATAACTCTTGCTGCCTACTTAGACTTTGTCTGCACTAATATGCAATTGTACAATTGACTAAATTTGGGGTTCTGTCTGACATTATTGAAATACTCCTGAATTTTCCTTTTACAGGAAAATAGTGTATATGTTACAACTGAAATGAGAAGTGTAATTTATTGTAATTCACTCCTTATGTATAGGTAAAACTATAAGCAAATATTTTCATGTCTTGGAACCTTTACTTTTCTCAGTTCCTTATCAAAAATGCTCACTATTTTTCCTTTAAACAAATCCTTGACTTTGCTATGGTATACATCTATCTAGACAAATAAAATCAGATTATTTTTACTTTGTTCACTTCCCCAAATACCATTTTTATCCACTACATATTTTATCAATTACTAACTCTTCATTCTTTATGCCTTAACATCTAGGAAATATGTAATATAGTTAATTTCTTTTATAAATTGTAAATTATGAACTTTTTGTTTGTAACTACTTTTTTTTCAAGCAAATTCAGTATTATTTAATTCGAATAAGATATTCTCCAAAGAAAATAGCAATAAAAAATTTGACCCCATCTTTTGTATTGTAGAAATCAGAGATGAAATGCCATGTAGTTACTTGATTAACATATAGTTATCAGTTTTGGATTTTGATATTCAGAAATTATGTCACAAACCATTAATTTCTCTATTTTTTTAAATTTATAGTTACTTAGTGTCTATGTTCAGACATCCTTTAATCATATGATGTTAAAATGTAAGACATATATTAAGATCTTCTAAAATCAACAAGTCATATTCAGCAAATTAAATATAATGTTAATATGACTGCAGATTATCTTGCTTTATGAACAGTAAATTAATGTCAAATCAGAATTCAGTTATTTTTATTATGTGTGTGTGCATGTGTATAATTCTGCATGTGGATTAGTGTATTTTTATTCTTAAATAAATGGGTATGTCTTGGAAGGGGAAAAAATTATCTGCATTTTCTATCCTGTATTATATTTGATTGAGCACCCTGTATTAACAGTATAATGGTTTTAAAAAATGTACAGAATTCTAGATACCTCAAAAATGAAACAAATGATAGGTACAAGTATTTTCAATGTCATGTTTCCTTATGAAAATGTAGCTGCATTTTCACTATCAATATCTAAATAAAAGGCCAAAAGAGAATGCACCAAACCAGACCTTTTAAACAATTGGGAAATGATGCCAAATGTTACCACTTGGTTACAGAAGTGAAAACCAGATATTGCAGGTTTTTTTTGGACTTAAAAAGGCAGCTCAGAGTCTTTTTCTAATTTCTCCTTTGATGAGAGTTGCAGTCAGGCAGCTAAAATAAATGATCTTGAGGTGGAAGTGGTCTAGAAACCTCTCCATTATACTCATAAGATATAAAATATACTCTCTGTACTCTAATATACACATATATGCATATATATTTAAGTTAAGAGATAATGAAGTTCTATCTTAAAGTGCTTTGATCCATTAAGTGGGGATAATAATAGACAATTCATAAATTCATTGTGATCTTTTATTACTGATCACAATAGGATCTATTTAGTGAGCCTTCCTGGCCTGTTACCCAAATTTCGCTCTTTTATAATAGAGCTGAAGTAATTGGATAAACAAGAATATACCATAAAAAGGATAAATGAAAATGTTTAAAATTTTTCAGAACACATAGGATGAAATGAAGTTAGTATTGATTAAAAATGTAACAGTGACTGGGAGAGATTTCTTATTCGACAGGTACTTTTCTTGGCCCAATTATCAATTGGCCAAGATGTTTTCCATCAAATTTCTTTCAGCAGATTTGTTTTCAGGTACATATGAAGTCAAGAAGGAAGGATGAGAGAGAATGATGGGCTGATAAAGTAGGAGTCAGAGAATGAACAATAATGATTTATAGTGTCATCTGTCTGGGCACTTTAAAAGACTCTAGGGCAGTTCTCTTAAAGTGAATTTACAATTATTAAAACTATTGCAGTTTTTTTTTTTGGTTCTTTATTAGTCTAGGAAAAACCCTAAATTTAATGCATTTTCACATTTACAGGAAGTAAAGATATTGTTTGGTTTATACAAAAATCTTGATAGTACCTGAAAATATGTAGACTCTCTTCAAAACAAATCAAGATTTATTATTACTCATTTTTGTTGATAATGGAATAAAGAAAAAAGTCCACATAATGTTTTTTTGGCTAACCTAAAAAATGAACAAACAACATCAAAACCTGTTATTTGTATTCCAGTTCTTAGGAATTGAATGATATTAGCTGATTTTGAAAGCCTGCTTTTCAGATCTAATGGAATCTTATTTTAACTCATTGTCTGATAGCAAATAACCTAATACTTTATCATCTGTGCTAGGTTTGGTAGTATCAATTTCTTTACATGGAGTTTTAAAGGGCTAATATCATTATATGTTCTTGTATTTGATAGCCCTGTAAGACATTTCCTTTTGCATAAATTAAATACATATATTTTGAGATCCTAATGAACAAAGGATTTTACTAGCCGACGAAGAATGTATTATTTTCTGCTTTAGGTATGCATGAAAATTAAAATTACTCATGTTTTTTTAATTTAGAAAATGTCTTTCATTTACCTCCAGCCTGCCTAAACCATTTAGGAAAGCTTACATGAAAATAAGAAGGTATTATAAAAATTAGTAAATAAGAGGTAGATGTGTACATATACATAATATTTATTCAGTGTGTAATGTTGTTAAAGTCAGTTCTATTTTATGATCATGGTAATCGCACACCAGGCAATACCCATTTTCTCCAGTGATTAATGTAGCACCATTGAGTTTTTAGAAGGTTGTTTTCTTAATTTGACTGTCTAGGAAGCATTTTCCCTGTTGAAAAACAGGTGTAAACATCAATACCCAAGATAAGAGAGCTAGCTCCTACTGTTTTCTGATGTCTCCAGTGTAGAGAATCCAGCAGGTTCAAGTCTGAGGATTGAGTAAGGCTAATTTATCAGAAGTAAAAAACTAGAAAATTTTTGGTGTGACTCAAAGACTAGCTGAGAGAATGACAGGAAACCTTTTAACAGCAAAATAATCTGTCAAACACTTTGAATATATAGGGACTGTGTGGCAAACATGTGAAATCAAACCCCAGCACAGTAATTATAGGTAATTTGTGTACTGTTTCTCATTTCCTCTCTGTGTAAATTATATGCCTATCCACTTGAGACAAGATTTGACTTTTTGAGAATCTTACTGAGGTCTGTATCTTGACACTGGCTACATTGTTTCAGTGTTTCCTACGCTGCTCTTCAAATATTCAGCCGGTTTTGAGTGAAAGGAAGATTTTGGTGTAAAATTCTGTTAGTCTTTCTGTTTATTATGTTTTCTGTATTGGAATCTAATGTTAACTTTCGGCAACTTTGACTAATTATGGGTTAGGGGTTGAATATTATGGTTCAAGTCTATGTTCAATCACCTCTCCTATGTATGCCAAATAAAATAAATCATAAACCTTTCAGAATATTGGGTTCCATGTTAGTTGACTCGATACTTGTTAAAGACTCCTAGGTACTGCAAAATTGTTAGAAGGCGTTACCAGCTAATCAGGGTAAGAATTGCAAGATTCTAAGCTGTACATTAACATCATTTGTGAGAAAAAGAAAAGCAAAGTAATAATAATAACAATTAGCTTCTTATTTTGTTTGTTTCTAAAGATTGCTGTCATCTTATTTCCTACCATTAAGTTTTCCTAAAAGAAAAAATCAAAAAGCATTTAACATGCATATACTCATCCATCATTAACATTTTCTTTAATATTATATGGTGGCGTTATTTGTGTTTATTTCTGTTGTGTTTTTTCTTTGTTTACTTTGACAAAGCATGTCATTTTCTGTTTTACCTATTTGTATTTTGCTACTGCATGTCACACTTTTTTTAAATGACTCAGTGAACAAATGAATTCTTGTCATTTTAAATTTCACTCTAAATATACAAACAATCTGCTTATTCTCAAACATCGCTCCAAGTTTTTGCTTTGTGTGGGAGCAGGAAAAAGAAGTGAACAAAAAAAATGACAAGAACTGTGAGGTACAGCCAGCTTTGTACCTGATAATCTGTGTAAGCCTGTTAAAGTTAAACCTAAATAAGACATATGTATTTATAATTTGAATCATTTGTGTTTCTCTTTTGTTTGCATGATATGATTTTGTTTTATATTTTTTTTCCACTCACCAGATGTTCCCAACACTTTGCTTCCCACTACTATCATCCCCTCCCTTACCACTGCAACAGTCACAACCACAGTAGCCATAACAACCAGCCCAACCACATCTGCAACAACCAGCAGCGTAAGAGGTACAGTATGCTTCTTTGTTATGGCCTGGAAAACACATTAAATGAAGCTTTAAAGGGTTTTTTAAAAGGGTAGAAAAATTGAGATCCAATTTTACTTAATTATAAGAAGTAATTAAGTCACCTAAATTACTATCAATTAGGGTTATTGGAATAGAATATGAAGCAAGATGGTACATTTTAAATTTTTTAGTGCCACTTATGACTGTTATGAAAATATTCCAGAATATAGGTTAAAAATATATGGAGCAAACACTAGCAAATTTAAATGTGAACATGGGACACTTTTTTTTTTTCCTTTTGCCTTGCCTTGTAAGTGTATGCAAAGAGATAAGATGTGCAAGGTTGCAGAGGTAGCTTTTGCTTTTTAAAGATCTTTGTTTAATGTTAATGACTTATTCTTCTGCCACTGGATTAAAAATATCCACAGTGTTGAATGTGTTCTAAAAATTGGCATAATTCATGGGGTCATTATAAACTCTTCGCCACGTAGAACTTTTAAGTAAATATTCAACATGTCATCCTAAAGTAATCCTCTGAGTAAATCTATTTAGTCTAGTAACAGAATGTTCTAAAAACGAATATGGGTAAAGCTATCCAGGATGATAGGAATTCATTTGGCTCCGTGAGTAATTTCTGGTATTGGTTTATTAATAAATATTCTTGCCTTAAGGAAAGCAACCTTGAAGAAATAGAATATTTAAAGGCAAAAGATAATTGCATTATGGTTCAGAAATATAAAAAAGGATTCCTGAGCAGTCATTAAGTGGTTAGTAGGTGATGAAGAAATTTAAAAAAATTTTATGAGTGCATTATAGGAAAACAGATTTTAAACTTAATTTTTGCATAAACAATGTTCAAAGAGAATTTGTCCTATTTAAGTCTGTCTTTTTGTATTTATACATGTTTTATGTCATGTTGGCTATACTAATATGTGTTTAACTTAACAATTTAACTTGAAATCATGGGGACTTTACATTAATATATGTTAATTAGAGTTGTACTAAGTACTGGCTTAACATTATTTTCCTTCACTTGTAAAGATTGTTCAATTAAACTGTTTTTCTTGGGATTTTTATTAATTTTCAAGATTAAACTGAGTTGCTAGCTTTGATGTAACAGTTATCAGAGTATTTTTCTTTTGCTTCTGAAAAATATCTGATATTAGATAATTATTAATTTTTAATAATGTCAACTCTATTATATGATATATTATTAATAACTGAAGTTTGATGATAATAGCTATAAGAATTTCTCAAAAATTCCTATGTTTATTTTAGTATTATTAAGCAAATGGTATTTGAGCTAAATCTACAAGAATTTAAAGATCTTTCTCATAGCAATTTATATGGAAATGGGGGAAAAGTAATAAAAATGAAAAAAGGTAAAAAACACTTTGTGATATTATATGAAATGAAAGATGCCTAAATTTTTACTTTGCTTCAGTTTATTATTTTTCCAAAGGTTTTTACAAATAGCAACTTAAATGAAATGCAATTAGTGCATGCTAAAAAAATCTCTATGATAAGTTCTGACTGTACAGACAAATCACTTTGATGGAAGAGGATGGTGACATTGACTTAATTTTTTTTTTTGAAGACCTACCTTTAACAAAAAAAGTTCCTAATAGTCAATTATTCCTACTTTCTTTGAAAACATTTATTGAGGACTTCCTATATATATATGGGATCATGCCAGACAATAGTTATGGAAATTAAACATGTTGTATCTAAAATCATTAGCAATTAAATTAATGCATCCTTCCCAAATAGCCAGTGTCTGTGCTTGATGAAGGAAAAGTATTCATGCCCTTTCTGAGCATATATAGCTATACACACACGTCTTAGAATAAGAGAAACATGTTTTATTTCAAAGTGAGGTGTTTAATAACATATTTTATATTTGTTCACATGCATCTTAAGTGGAATCTTACTTATTGCATTTTAACCAGCCTGTTAAAATGAAATAAATTTTCTACTTTTTCTAGTAAATTCACTTTTGACAGGTTTCCTAAAATGTTCTGTAAACTTCACACCGTGGACTTTAAAAGTGGTAAAGAATTAATATTTTCTGCAGAGGAACATTACAAACATCAGAGAAGACACACACCATTCCCTGTTATTTTTACTTAACAATTGGAAGATATTTTTCAAAAGGCACCAAAATATGTGGAAAGAAAAATGTATTTTATAAGTTAGGCAATTCATAGTAGTTATTTTGTATAGAAAAAAATAGCAGCATTGACATTAAATGTTAGTCTAATGCCTACTTTTCTCTCCCATCTTCAACCACGGAGGGCTGGGAAAAGTCATCAAGCACACCTGTATTGTTAATGTTCTAGTCCATATTTGAGGGAGTGGAAGACTCAGTCAGTACATAAACATTGTTATGAATTATTTTATGTATTTATCTGTTTAATTTCCATTTCCATTCACTAGAATGTGAAGGTCATCAGAGCTAGGACCTAAATTGTCATATTCACTTTTTAAATTTTTAATTTGAGTACAGTTGACATACAATGTTATGTTAATTTCAGGTGTACAGCATAGTGATTTGACAAGTTTATACATTATTCTGTGCTCACCGTGTGTGCTACCATCTGTCACCATACAGTGCTATTACAATATCATTGACTATATTCCTCGTGCTGTGCTTTTCATTATTGTGACTTCTTCATTTCATAACTGGGAAGCCTGAATCTCCCACTCTCCTTCACCCATTTTGCCCACCCACCACCCCTTTCCCCTTTGGCAATCATTATTTTGTTCTTTGTATTTATAGGTCTGATTCTGCTTTTTGTTTGTTTTATTCATTCCCTTTTTTTTAGATTCCACATATGAGTGAAATCATATGGCATTTTTCTTTCTCAGTCTGACTTATTTCACTTAGCATAAAACCCTCTAGATCTATCCCTGTTGTTGCAAATGGCACAATCTCATCCTTTTTTTATGGCTGAGTAACATTCATGTGCATATGTACGTTTGTGTGTGTGTATGTATACACCACATCCTCCTTATCCATTCATCTATCAATAGACGCTTACGTTGTTTCCACATCCTGGATATTGTAAATAATGCTGCAATAAACATAGGGTTGCATATTTTTTTTTGAATAAGTGTTTTCATTTTATTTGGGCAAATACCCAGTACTGGAATTATTACATCATATGGTATTTCTATTTTTAATTCTTTTGAGGAAGCTTTGGGGTGCCTGGGTGACTCAGTTGGTTAAGCGTCTGACTCTTGATTTCTGCTCAGGTCATGATCTCAAGTCTGTGAGATTGAGCCCCACATCAGGCTCAGCACTGGGCATGGAGCCTGCTTAAGATTCTCTCTTTCCC
>NW_024426552.1:36742852-36749566 GCF_017311325.1 Ursus maritimus
CTCTGCCCCTCCCCACCATGCTCTTTCTCTCAAAAAAAAAAAAAAAGATCATTTTTTTGAGGAAGTTCTATACCAGCTTTCACATTGTTTTGAATTTTGTATACTATCTTTTTACAGTTGTACGGTATTCCTTTATTTGTGTATTGTCTATTAAATTAGAACTTTCAGATGCAATTATACTTCAAATGCAATTCATTTATAAATTAGTAAAAGACCTTTCAAAATCATAGTTAAAAAAGTATTGTAATAATAATATATTGCCTAAGAAAAGGTGAGAACTAAAGAGAACTCAATATTTTCATCTTTTTAAGTTTTTTTAGGTTTACTTGTTTCAGCTCTTTCATTCAATAATCTAAAGTAACTATATTTGATTTTGTGAGGTTTAAATCTTATTTCTTCAAATTTCATAGACTATAACATTTACCTATCTATATATTTAATAAATTACTGCAAATAAATTGCCATTCATGTCTCTATTTACACTCTTTCACTGTGACTAAGTTTCCCATCCCAAGATATGATAAACATACAATTTAAAATACATTTAAAGAATCACACCTGTGGCTGTATTGGAAATCAAGGTGAAATAGAATAAAAGAATCTCCTCAAATCATCAGCCACAACCTTGAGAATTTTCACATCTCTTCAGTTTGTACATAAAACTCATTTCTGTTAGGAAGAGGAACTTCAACCATATGGAACAAAAGCTAGCAATTTGCACTATCTTGTTACAAATAAAGGTGCTAAGACATGGAGAAGCCAGCAAACTGGAGCAGTCCTGGGCAAGATGGGGGAAAAATGTGCCCTAGAGGCATCTTTGGGTGTGAGTTTTGGTTCTTCTGTTCACAAGGTCTTTGGTCTTGGACAATGAATCAAATTGAGCCTCAACATTTTTATCAGAAAAATGAGAAACACTTGATAGAAACACTTAATTCCCAGGTTGTCTTGAGGATCAGATAATATCTAGAGTTCTGGAAATATAATCAGCACTCAGTGTATAATAGGATTATTTTTCATTTCTTCTTAATCAAACAAAAGTGTTTATAGTTGTATCATGCAATTACTGAAATTACTTGGTGTTAGTGTACTGATTACATTTAAGCCCAATTTTTATTAATTATATGAAAAATTACATAAAGTGTTACTAGAGCATATAGAATTTATCTATCCATGAATATAGCAATAGTTTATAAACTATTCTGGATTTATATCATATATCTAAAATCTGAACATTTTATAGATCTCTTTAAAATGTTTTCCATTACAAAAGACCATTGCTACAAGACATTTTTAATTTCTACTTTTGGAAAGTGCAGGATTTTTTAAGTCTAGTGGCCTGATTAACCCTATCATTCAATTCACATGGCATATATATAATCTCACAAATGTTTCTTGTGTTTTGTTTTTTTTCTTTTGTATCACTGTGATAAATGTTAATGAGTTAAAGATGATCGTTTATGAAATGGTTCCAAATGAACTGATGTGATTTCTAGTATTAATATTATTTTAGCATGGTGTGTTTAATTAGAAAACCTTTTTCATTTTGATACAGCTTTAATTTCATAACTATAGGACTCTTTAGCAATATCCTCACTTTACAGGTAATAATATAAAGGTATTGAATATATATATAATATATATTATATATATTGAATATATATAATATATATAAATAAATATATATATATATGACATATAACAATGGCTATATCTATTTATCATTATTTTTTAAATTAGTCTTCGTAAGTGGATATTTTATATTTATCAAGACAGAAAAACTTCTAAACTCCTAATCTGTTTCTGGCTCTGCAAAATTGTTGTCTTTCAAGTACAAAAATGAGATGATAGATATAAAAATAAGATATAAAACATCTGATATACTTCCCAATACTAAGAGTCTGTTCAAATACTTTATGCATTTCAATACATCAAATAGGGAAACATAACTCCAAACTTGACAAAATTTTTTAGTCTATCTTTGTAAACATCTAAATGAATTACTAGTTCAAATATAGATTTGGGTTTACATTAGACTTTGAAATGGAAAAATAATTTTATAGTAATAAAATTATATCATTTTCTAGTAATCTTAACCAATTTATTAATTATAATGAAACTAATTGCAATGGGACCTTATTTCAGCATGACATTGGAAAACAAAAACAAAGGACATCTTTTAAAAATTTAAGAAGTTGACCATTATCAAACTAACTACAACTAGAGTAATAATGACCAAACACAAAATTTAAAGATGGGTACTGTTGCATTGATTGTGGCCTATTGATAGTAATGATTTCAGATAGGAATGTCTGAGGCACTGTCCTGGGTGGGCATACTTGTAGGAGCCCCCACAGACATTTACTCCACCAGGGCCAATGCTATGGCTGGACTAGCCCTTGTGGTTCTTATTATGAGCTCAGAATGCATTTTAGCAAGAAACTTCAAATGAAAAGTGTTATTACTCAATTCCTGGAAGGCCACACAATGAGGTCACAGACTGAAAGAAAGAGAAAGCGTGCATGGACCTTGTGCTCTGCCTTTACTAGGCTGTCTAAAGGTTTTGGGGGATCACTAATTGGTGAAGTTGAAGAGTGGGAATGAGGGCACAGGAAGTAAGAAATGGGGTTACTCAAAGTAGTTACCTAGGCTATTCATGGGTTTCTGAAAGAGGAAATTTCACAGGTGGAGCAGCCTAATTCCTTATTTGTTGTTTGGCTAGCAGCTATGTATCCTACTGCAGGCAACATGTTTATTCAAGGTGAGTGTCTTTTGAAATGGGTACCTTGAGGGGGCAACCTAGATGGCTCAGTCTGTCAAGTGTTGGTTCAGGTCTTGATCCCAGGATCACAGGATAGAGCCCTGCGTGGGGCTCCCTGCTCAGCAAGGAGTCCGCTTGTTCCTCTTCCTCTGCCCCCTCTCTCACTGGCTCTCTCTCTCTCTCTCACTCTCTCTCTCAAATAAATAAATAAATAAAAATCTTTAAAAAAAAAAAAAAAGAAAGAAAGAAAGAAATGGATACCTTGAAAATGAAAAGCTTAATGTCAGGCTCTTCCGCTGAAGGTTCTCAATTCTTCACTATTAAATAGCATGCTAAATTTGTTACTTGTGTCTAAATGTAATATTAGGGGCGCCTGGGTGGTGCAGTCGTTAAGCGTCTGCCTTCGGCTCAGGGCGTGATCCCAGCATTCTGGGATCGAGCCCCACATCAGGCTTCTCTGCTAGGAGCCTGCTTCTTCCTCTCCCACTACCCCTGCTTGTGTTCCCTCTCTCACTGGCTGTCTCTCTCTGTCAAATAAATAAATAAAATCTTTTTTTAAAAATGTAATATTAACTGAAATATTTTAAATCATCTGTGTAGAATAGAATGAATTTTAGCATACACCATAGCTCTTTTAGCCCATATGCTGCCATTGGATTTTTAAATCATGTGAATGACATTAAACTTAGTTATTTAAATGTAAATGAAGTTAGGGACCTGTTTGACCATTAAGGATAATCCTAAAATATTACTATCTAAAAAAATCTTAGTAAATACTTTCTTCTCTAAAAGTTTCTTGAGGTAGGGGCACCTGGGTGGCACAGCGGTTAAGTGTCTGCCTTCAGCTCAAGGTGTGATCCCGGCGTTATGGGATCGAGCCCCACATCAGGCTCCTCCACTGGGAGCCTGCTTCTTCCTCTCCCACTCCCCCTGCTTGTGTTCCCTCTCTCACTGGCTGTCTCTATCTCTGTCAAATAAATAAATAAAATCTTTAAAAAAAAAAAGTTTCTTGACATAATCTAAGTGACTTGTAAAAAAAAATCATTAACACAAAGTTAAACACTAGCAAATAAAAAAAAAGTTGCTGAACTATTTACTTTGTGCCAGCACAGAGAAATTGAGACAAATTGTAAAATTCCACACATATTTAATATGGTCATTTTTAATGAACTACAATTCCCTAAAATGCTGATTATGAAATAGTATTTTTGTATGCAGATTTATTTATTTTGATTGTTGTTTCCTTTCTCTGGCCTCAAAATACAATAAGCTAAAGTAAAATAAACACAATATGCATACATGTGTCCCCCAAACCACTGTCTGAAAAATCTATTTAATTAAATAAGGTTTAAAAGCAATAATGATCTGACCTATGCTTCTATTCTCTATTTCCTTTATATCAAAAGAAAGTCTAGTCTAACTTTATCTTATTTTTATTTGGTTTTATTAATGTGTCACCTCCTTCCCTTTTTGGTGTAGATACTTTAAAAATTGAATACAAAATCATAAACATTTAACAGAATAAAAGAAAAAGCCAACACTGAGAAGGAGTAAATGGAGTAAAAGCATTGTAGCTCTGAGTTAGTCACTTTAAATTCACTCAAATAGAGCATTTGCAATGGTAAAATATATCATCTAGACACAGTTAAATCCCAAAGTGTGCAAATCAAGAAGTTGTTTATGAGCTTGTATTATGAGTGTTTAGCTATTAAAAATGTTTCTGGTTTTATTGGTGGTAATAAAACACAATTTGCATGGTGTTGTGAGCTTTTAAAAATTAAGTGTCAATATGTTGGGTTTTTTTCACTTGGCAAAAATTAAGTAATAATTCAGTCTCCAGATGGTCCATATAGAGAGACCTGCTTATCTGCAAAAAGACAGGTTTCCACATTTAAGCTGTAAGTGTGGCTAAATTTCCATTAGTCTTTTTAAAAGCTACAATAATTATATGAAGTTGACGCAGATTTAAAATTAAATATTGAAACATTATAATGAAAATAGGCTACTAAAATGCTTCTTGCTTAGAAAGAACGAGCAACACAGATGGTCCATAGCTGAGGGCACTTTCAGCCTTGCTACAAGTATTGTGTTGCTAGTGAAAAGGGAGAGGCTACAGGGTGGGCATGGGAGGGAATGCTGACTGGAGGACCCCATCTCTTAGTAGCTATGGACCCACACATTTGAATAATGGCAGTGTTTCAGTTTAGGTTATTCCAAGATAGCATAGCATGCTAAAGTCATTTTGTATTCTAGTAGATCTTATGTGGAACAAGAATGCATCTCTCTTGTTATGTATAACCACTTCCAAAACTAAATGAAGCATTTGACTCTAACTTGTATGAAGATGAACTCTAGCAAAATTTGAAAATCCTTAAATATTTACCTATTTCTTTATACCATTTGGGAGTAGTTGAGGAAAACTGCTATTCTTATTTTCTTTCCAATACGACCTATTAAGGGAAGCAGTACACTTATGCTCTATTCTATTTTCTAAGGGCACTCTTGTGGTTTGTGCAATTTAAAACATCAAACATTTTTAAGAGTTTCATTTTAAGCTTGTTTATTTCTTTGGCGTAGATCAATTTAAACAGAAATCTTTGTTCCATTAGTTTATATTTCTTCTAAGTAAACAGTTTTACTAATATTGTTTTTGCTTCTGTAAATGTAGGAGTGTCTTAATTGATTTTATGGTAATAATTCTAGATTTTATATAATCTAATAATATACACATTTCCTGCAAAACAACATCTAAGAAAGAAAAGAAAATGTTCCCTAGTAGACTATGTGCCATTTTCTGGGATTCATCTTTATATAATATGCATATACATACAAATATTAAATTTAAAATTTTCCATATTTAGGATATTCCAGAAAGCGCATCACTTATAAAATACCAGGACTTCGTCACTTATTATTAGGATGGTGATGTGTTTTATATTTTAAAAGCTTACCCTACATAGATGAATTAATGTGTTTCCAGAACATCTCTAAAATTATTTTAAAAATCATTAATAAACTAAACTGGTTGTATCTTTCTTACTAACCAATGAATTAAATTTATGAGCTATGCCTTTGAAGCTGAAAAGATTGCTGGCACTGCCCTTGCTTCTTTGACACTCCACATGAAACACAGTTAATAACCTCCTGTGTTAGCTTGGTGAAACACTGAATTGATACTAATTATACCAACTTTGGGATAGAAGGTGACCTTGACTTCCGCTGGAACTTTCTGCCCGGACAATAAATTAAGAGCAAATGCCACAAAGCATGACTTCTGAGAAGGGTCTAATATAATCTATTAACTCTGGGGAGTTTGTGGAATTATAATAAGTGCTTGAATAATTGTAATATTTAAAACATCTCTTGCTTCAATAATACAGTAGTTTTTTTTTTATTTCTCTAGATTTCAAATAATCTCCCATTAGCTTTCTGTACGCATTTAAATTAGCAGTGGCCAGAAAATTTAATGCTACTTGATGCAAAGCGTGTATAAGGTGATTGTAAGGCAAAGAGACAGATTGTTCTGAATGAGTTCTCAAATATGTCTATAATAGTTATACAGTTTTAGTATCAGAAATGCTCTATGCTAAAGCTGAGATAACACTGACTTTTAAGGGAAAACATGTCTATAAAATGATTAAGAAAAACGACTAAGAAAAAAGTATTGTCCCAGTAGGTACACAGGCTTAAACTATTATACAAGAAAACCTGTTAAGGCCAATGATGTGTACCAGCTTCACAGTTAAAAACTTGAGTTCGGTAGTTCTGAAAAAGGTCAGCAAAGTTACTATAAATGCTAACAGGTTAGTAAGACCAGAAATCAAACTTTTTTTTTTTTACCACTATTGTTCAAAGGATTACATTAGTGTAAAGGGAATTCTGCTCAAAGTGTTCAGTATAATAAGTGTAATACCTAATTTAAGTCCAGTTGTTCCTCATTTTAGGAAAAAAAAAAA